>NW_011494926.1:4521015-4521592 GCF_000754665.1 Bison bison bison | reverse complement strand
GCCTTTTTTTTTTTTTTTTGGCTTTTTAAAAAGATGTTTGTATTATCTGAGATGAATGCTCTTCCCATTTTATTCGACTGTTTTTTCAAGATTAGATCTGGTTAGCAGTTTCTTCTCAAAGCACTGTTAGTGTACAGTAAAACCTACAATTTTAGACTTTGTCTTAAAATAATCTTTTTCTCACAATCATTTTCATTAGAATGTTCTCTTTCTGGGTGCTGGAAATATATCTGACTTATCCCTCTGGTTCCTTTACTAACTCCATTTCTTGAGAAATCTAAGCAAGGGATGAATGCATTTGTAGAGCAAATTATAGTCAGATTGGGAAAATATAATTGTAGAAATGAAGTCATCATTGTAAAGAGTTGATAATAAGGAGTGAACATATGTGTTTTCCAGAAAAATAACTATAATTTTTCTTTTAAAATTAGGATCCAAAGCCTCCAAAATTTAGTACAGAGAGGAAGTGTTATCTGCAGGGTGAGCCATGGTGGCTAACAGAAGGTCTGTTCTGTCCACCGAAGTTCCACATTCTCTCTAGTGTCGTCTTATTCTCTCTCTCTCTTTTAAATCTTTT
>NW_011494926.1:4513971-4520915 GCF_000754665.1 Bison bison bison | reverse complement strand
TTTTAAACTTTTGACTACACCAAGTGGCATTTGGGATCTTAGTTTCTTGACCAGGGATTGAACCTGGGTCTCCTGCACTCGCAGCCTGGAGTCATAACCCCTCGACCACCAGGGAAGTCACCTTCTTTTGATCACTGCCTCACACTTGTCATCCTATTGTCTTCTGTTGATCACACTTATGGGCATGTTCCAGAAAATAAAAGAACTAAAATATCCTGAAAGTCCATGAAACTTTTCTTTTTTCACTAGTTGATTTCCAGGCCTATAACAGTGCTGACACTCCACAAGTTATCCATAAATCTCTGTGGAATGAGTCTTGAACTAAATTTTCCTTTCCTAAGAAACTGAAAAAAAAATATGTGTATAACCGGATCATTTTGTTGAGCACCTGAAACTAACACAATATTGTAAATCAATTTTACTTGAATTTTCAAAAAGTTTTTAAAATCTCCTTTCCTTCTTTTCCTTTCCCACAGAGAAATTGAGACAACTCCCAAAGATTTCATTAACACTTATAGAACAAAAAATAGGAGAAAAGAGATAAAGAGGCAGGTTTGTAACATATATGCATGCATGCTAAGTCACTTCAGTCGTGTCCAACTCTTTGTGACCCTATGGACTGCAGCCTGCCAGGCTCCTCTGTCCATGGGATTCTCCAGGCAAGGATACTGGAGTGGGTTGCCATGCCCTCCTCCAGGGGATCTTCCAACCCATGTCTCTTGAATCTCGGGCATTGGGAGGCGGGTTCTTTAACACTAGTGCCACTTGGGAAGCCCTATAACACATGTACTACTACTTTAATCCCTCCAACTTATTCCTCCACCCAGAACTAGCTTGAACTCTGGGCTCCTTCCATCAGCTGTCTTACGAGAGACAACCAGGCAGGCTAAATTTATAGAAACCATGACTGGCCCCTGTCTGATTTCAAGTGGAAGACATCATCTCTCCCACAATCACCTTGCAGCTTCCTCACAGGCGTCTTGCATCTCTATTAGCAACACTAACCCTAACCCTAACCAGCATATTGCAAAACCATCTTGTAACTTGAATCATCACGTTCCTTCTCAGTTCCGATTTTTAGTTAAGAAAATAAACAATTTTTTCTCTCATGATGAGCACTAAGACTATCATTGCTTTAAAGTAATTCAAGAGAGTCCTGGTAGGGTGGAGTAAACATACTCTACCCTTTTGCTTCCACTGAATACAGGACAGAAAGCATCAAGTATCTATTTGAGAATTCTGACACGGAACAGTAGCAGGGGGCTCTGAGATGAAACCAGAGTTAAAGAACCTCTGAACCAGTATGAGTTTACCATTGAAAAATGACTTTACCAATAAAAAAATAAAATTCTTCCATCATTTCTCAGTCAACGTGGAAGTGGCCACTGGTGTGCAGCCCAAAGGAATTCAAGGAAAAGCTCTCAGTTCTTGCTGAAAGAGCTGGAAAAGAAACTCATGACACAGAGAGAATGTGAGAAACTTTCATTTATTTTTTTCTTTCTTTTCTCCATTCTCCTGTATAGTTCTGTGATAGGAATGGCAGTGAGTGGCAACTGAAGCCTAAAGGAGGCAGAATTGAGAGATTGGGGTTGACATATATACCACTGTTGATACTATGTGTAAAATAGATAACTAAAGAGAACTTACTGCTTAGCACAAGGAACTCTGCCCAATGCTCTGTCGTGACCTAAATGGGGAGGAAGTCCAAAATAGAGGGGTATGTATATGTATAGCTGATTCACTTTGCTGTACAGCAGAAACTAACGCAACATTGTAAATCAAATATACTCCAAAAAAGTTATTTTTCAAAAAACTCTGGAGAAAGGGAAACTTCCTCTACATTCAGTGGTTCTCCCCATCCAAGAGGGTTGAGTCCATTCTCTTTTATCTTCTGACACTTGGCACCAGACGCAGACACCTTTACAGAAGTGCACGGTAGAGCAGGGTGAAGAAAGCCCCATGTCTCTAGCCAGAAGACCAAAACGATGAACCTCAGAAATGGGAAAGCGCTGAGAGACTATGAAGAGGTGGGGATTTGGGAAAATGGCTCCATAAAGTCCTCTGTGAGTTTATGGGTTCAACTCTGAGCTCATGTATGTGGAACTGATTCTATCTATCATTTGAAGGCTTTGAGATAAGAACTAACCCCCATATCCTAGGCTGAATGGCACATGTTCAGGACATATCCAAATAGCAATGCAAAGGCCATGAAAACTGAATTGGCAGCCCGCAGAAGAAAGGCTTGAACTCACATCCTAAACCTAACCGGATCAACTGTCTACTAAAATAAAACTATCAACACTCTCCACAGTGTTAAACAAGACTTAGCGGCTCATAAAATAATACTTAATGCATCCAGTGCACAATCCCTGATTATACAACATATGAAGAAGCAGAAAAATCTCAGAAAAAGGCAATATACATGCACCAACACTAGGATGAAGCAGATGTTAAAATGATCTGGTAAGGCCTTTAAAGCAGCTATTACAAAAATTTAGCTTCAAGCATCCATGAACATTCTTGAAACCAACAGAAAAATAGAAAGTTGTAGCAAAGGAGTAGAAGATACAAAGATTCAAATGGAAATTTTAGAACCCCAAAATACAATAGCTAAATTTAAATGATTCTGTTTGCAATATACAGATAAAAGTTCATCCTGAGAGGCCCACATTTATAACCATATCTTTAGATAGTACCATAACCATTAATCACACATACAAAATACATCAATATAATAAAAGAAGTGAAGACATTTAAGTGTAAACAATTATGGATAAAGAAATCTATATATTGAAGTTGTTCCCATGAATAATATCTAGTGATCTAGTTACCTTACATTTTGCTTTCAAAATAGTAGAACTAAATCTGAGCATTTCATAGTTTGTAGAAATTGAGTGTTTTACATTTACAAAGGTAGAGTCCATTGTTAAAAAGTACCATATGTACACAAGCAGCAATTCTATTTACAAAGAACTGCCCTAATGTGTCTATTTGCATATCATTTGCATTTTTGTCACCATACCTGTCAATCAGCTCCAGCAATGAGCAAATCAGGTAGCCCACTTGGGAACCTGGGCCAAAGGAAAAAAAAAAAAAAAAAAGCAAGGTGATCTAAGGTGGATGAAACCCTCATGGGTTTATTTTTAAGGCAATATTTTTCAAAAAAGCATATGGTGTTACCAGAATATAAGCAATTTGAATGTTTTAACAAACACAGCTTCTTTTAAGAACTTTTTAAAAATACATTTTGGGAACTTTGGTTTAATTTTAGTCTCTCTTGGTGGTTTCTTCAAATTATCAAGCTAAGCTAAAGTAATTCTAACTACCAAATAATATTCTGTGGTTAACTGAGTCCAAGAAACTCTTGGCATGTATGAGTTCTGCAAACATTCTTACATATGTGAATGCAACAAAATGAAAGATGTTTAGGAAATTCTAAAACCCAGGATTGCTAAAAGATACTTGCAAATACCAAAGTTATAGCTAGGAACATCAACATCAGATCCATAGATTTGGTAGCAAGCAAAAAAATAAAAGACAAAAAAACCAAAAATCTGGCAATTCTAGAACAAAACCTTCATGATGTTGAGTGACACTACCCTTTCAGGTAGGATTTCTGTGGTTTTCTCCTGGTGCTTGTATTTCAACTTGGAAAATAAGCCCTCTGTGAATGATGACACAAGGAAAATATTGCTTGCTTAATAATGAAGCTTTCAGAACTGATGTTTCTTTGGGGGGTAATATCCAGTTACTGTGACTGCACAATCCTGGGACAGGGAAGATGCTTACTTAGTAATCGTTACCATGATGATCACTTGATATGGATGCTGAATTCGGCCTTATAGACATCTAGCCCAGTGGTCCTGGCTGGCAAACGCATTTTCCGATGGGTAAAGTATTTCATTCCATTTTACACGTGGTATTATGAAGCCAACTTTTGAACATGTGTACACTGTTAAATTTATATTTTGACCCTATTCATGAAAAAAATGAAAGTGGACATCAAAAACACAAACAAAGTTAATTGTGAAGTTGGGATCTTGGGATTCTTCTTGGAAACCAGGTCCCTGCCAGGCTCTTTCCTTTGCCTTAAATGTGTGACTACACCAACATTCATTAAAGGAGAGGGAAATAACCCAATCAAGAAGTTTGCTTAAACAGATGCTCTTTCTTTGTTAAAACTTGTACACAAAAGAGATGTTGTATGGAAGTAAAAACTAAGCAAAAAACATTGTAGCAATTTGCTGAACATGGAGACTTATTGAGGATGCAGTCCTGAATAATACACACTAGCTTTGCTCTTCCTCTTTAGTCTGTGTAGAGAAGTTATGAATCATTCATGGTCTCCCAGCTGAGAAGGGCTTCAAAGGGGATGGTTCTGATTGGATGTCCTGTGTGAATTGCCAGGCTGCAGAATCCGCTACACCCCTAGCACTGGAGGGTGGAGGAAGCACTTTCATCTGGGCCTCCAAAGTGTTTAGGGTCACAGTTCACCAGGAGATAACGATGTAGATGTACATTCAGAATTAGCTGCCGAGATACCTGTGTAGTGCGGTGTGGAAAAGTGAGCCAGTTAGATCCCCAGTGGATGCTGTGAATCAATTACTGTATTCTGAATACAAGGTTGGCTGCAGGGGATAAACAGATGTCAGAGAATTTTTCCCTAATAAGACCCTGGTAATAGAAGAGCACTGTCAGCTTCATTTTGCATTAAAAATCTCATTTCCCCTTTATATGACCAATTTTATTAGGTCCCTAAACAAAGATATTTTGTGGAACTGTTAGCAGCATAATGTGACTGGTGTCACTAAATTTCATATTTTCAGATTTTATCACAAAAATCAAGAGGTAACATAGGAGTCTATCTCGAGTTGTGACTTGAGATCTAATCAAAAAAGGTTTTTGTTTTTTGTGGTTTTTTTTTTGGTGTGAATCTGTTCACATGCAGGTTGGTAATGGTTAATTTTCATTTTCAATCAGAAATATCAACATTCTTAAAGAATATAATCCTCAGGGTGTAAATTAAAACTAAATTTTAAATGTTCTCTGTGCTCTTTTTTTTTTTTTTTCATTTACCAATCATAGGTGACACTAGCAAAAAACTGCCCTAACTAGAAAATCAGGCACCATTGAAGTTTTCTGGGTAATTTCATTTTTAAAGCCTCACACATTGGGAGATACCTCTGACACACTGTATTTTCTCTGCCGAACATCAGTCTCTTACAATAAGAGACTGACACCCGGATCCTTCCCTCCATATCCTATGGAGACCCAAATTGAAATAGAAATATCATTTTGAGGTATCTGCTAATATCCAATTAACCTCTTCCTCCATCTGCAACTCTTTTGAAAGAGAGATAATCTCCTTTAGGCTGTCAGGCAAAGTATTTTCTGTATTCAGCTCCAAGTGGAAAGAGCAGAAGCAGAGGAGGTGAGGGAAGTTCACTTTGCAATGCCTTCTATTGATTTGCTGAGGAAATATCATTTTAAGATTCACTGGACTCCAGTCCCCCAAATGTAAAACCTTTGTTTCCAACATCTAAAAATGAAGACAGCTCAAAGAGGAGTTGCTTCTTCCTGGTGGGAAGAAGACAAAACAAATGAAAATCCAAGGTGAAGTTATCCAAATGATATGGAAAAACAAATTCATGTCAATTGGAAATACAGAATGACAAAGCTAGAACTCAAGGGAGAAACAAGCATTAAACAAATACATGTTTTACAACGCTACTGTATTGTAAAGCTTACATATGTTGATGGGTCTGAGATAACTAATTTTGCTATTAACTATTGTCAACTACTATGCACTCTATAATGCTGTGTTAACTGTGTTGGCAGAACTCAGACGATGGAGCTAAAATAGAAAGGAAAAGTACTGTTGGAATACTACATAACTGGTCAGCAAATTTCCGCAAAGAAATTTCACAAGGTGTAGAAAGGACTTCGACAAAGTTGCAGCAGGTGGCGCTCTTCCACTGGCCTGGGCTCGGATGAGCCCAACACCCTCAGGAAGACTTACCCCTATTGTTGGACGTGCTAAGTTGGGGTGAAATCTTCAAACAGACTGAGATTTTAATTGTTAAACATACTTTGATGTATTTTCAAAAAGTAGTATTGTCTTTATCAGTATCTCAAATTAGCTAATTTTATTTTTCCTTCCAATATTTTTTTGGATTTCATTTCAATTTGGCATAAGTTTAAATTTTGGTTAAAAAGTTGCTGATATTCTTGAATACCTCCTATGTTTCCATCCAGAAGTGGATAAATTTCTCTCATGACTTCAATCATTTTTGCATAGGAAATATTCTATATGATAAAAACAAAATGAGTGACTTTAGTCATTGGCAACTTGCTCAGATTAATTAATAACAAATAAGAAAGGTGAGAGATAAATCTGCAAGAGTATTGCCGGTTTAAGTATGGAGTAAAGTACTCATGGAAGATGGTACCTAAAGTGGCATTAGTCCAGAGAAATAATTAAAATCTCCATTGGGCTTCAGAGTTTAGTTTTCATGTTTATGCATCACAGCCAAGTAAAAGAAAATCTGCTTAAAAAGTGAAATTCCTAATTAAACCTGTTCTTAGTACTATGTATGGGTATGCTCAGTCGTCTCTGACTCTTTGCAGCCCCACGGACTGTAGTCCACTAAGCTCCTCTGTCCATGAGATTCTCCAGGCAAGAATACCGAAGGGCTTGTCATTCCCTTCTCCAGGGGATCTTCCCAACCCAGGGATGCAACCCAGGTCTCCTGCATTGCAGTCAGACTCACTATAGAATAATAATCGGTTATAAAGCATTTAATAATAAATTAACTAGCTACTTAAATTCTGTTTGGAATCTTCTTAACTCTTCTTTGTCTAGAGTATAGGTTGCTTTCCCATCTCAAAAAAATATGGAAGATATAGAAAATAAATAGTTGCGTTCAGTTTCCAAGGCAAAAAAA
>NW_011494926.1:4500451-4513871 GCF_000754665.1 Bison bison bison | reverse complement strand
ATATATATATATAGGAAAATCAGCCTCTGAGGGAGTAGAAAGAACATCAACACAAATATTGAAGTAGGAGTTTCCAAGGGCAAAGTAGCTATGGCACAGGGCTGAGACTGGGCTTCACTGGTGGCTCAGATGGTAAAGAATCTTCCGGCAATGCAGGAGACCTGGGTCCAATACCTGGGTTGGGAAGATCCCCTGGAGAAGGGAATGGCACCCTACTCCAGTACTCTTAGCCTGGAGAATTCCATGGACAGAGGAGCCTGGTGGGCCATAGTCCATGAGGTCTCAGAGTTGGACACAACTAAGCTACTAACACACACACACACACACACACACACACACACGGCTGAGACTATGTATCTGTGGGAAGCTGCACCCACATCCCAGGGTTCTGACTCCACCCTGTTTGCTTTCTTAGTGTCTGAGAAATGACTTTATTATAAACAGAATTTCTTGCTCACCTGTGAATGCCATTAGCAAGGTTAATTTGGTGATAGTGGTAAAGACCTACCTGCCAATGCAAGAGATACAGGAGGTGTGGGTTGAATCCCTGGGTCAGGAAGATCCCCTGGAGGAGGAAATGGCAACCCACTCCAGTATTCTTGCCTGGGAAATCCCATGGACAGAGGAGCCTGGTGGGTTACAGTCCATGGGGTCTCAAAGAGTTGGACATGATTTAGCAATTAAACAGAAACAATGAGTCACTAAAGCCTCACTTGCATGCCAGATTAAGAAAAATTTTAATGTTACTTATCAGTCTAGGTAAGAACCTCTTAATTTTCATGACCATTTCTTCCAAAAATGCAAGCATTTCCTCTGGTAACATTTTATGAGTAGGACATATGCATAAATTGGCATGGATAGTTAAATTCAAAGTATCAAAAGTATGGCAGGTTCTCATAAGTCGTTTGAGAAATGAAATGTGACATAAGGTAGACACATGACATTGAACTATGCAACCTAGCCAAAGGTTAAAAAAAGTCTTTGTATTCATTTATCTTGTTCTTTTCACTAGGTGGATGGATTGTGATTTGTAAAGCCTTTAGAAAGGATCATGCAATTTATTTGAAGTGTCCCAGGGTAGAGATCATGCCTCATGAATTCAGTGTTTAGCCACACATCTAGCACACGTGTGTGCTAAGTCACTTCAGTCGTGTTCAACTCTGTGCCACCCTGTGGACTGTAGACCACAAGGCTCCTCTGTGCATGGGATTCTCCAGGCAAGAATACTTGAGTGGATTGCCATGCCCTCCTCCAGGGGATCTTCCCGACCCAGGGATCGAACCTCCGTCTCTCATGTCTCCTGCATTGGTAGGTGGGTTCTTTACCACTATGCCACCTGGGAAGCCCAGCTCACAGTAGGTACTTAATCCATGTATTTTTGGATAAATTAATAATGAATGAACAGATAATTGAGTCAAAACGAGTTATATGAGGAATACAGTTGATTTTTTTTTGCTTCTAATTAGATAGTATTATCTGGTAAGCAATGGACTAGTTTTCTGGGAAATATAAAGATTTGTTTACTCATACCTTCATATTCACTCATCTGTGCAACAACTGTGTTCTGAAACATACTTACTGTAGGGCAAAGTAAGATGCTTGACTTTTAAAAATGCATAGGTGAATGGCTGTACCCAGGAAGAAAAATAAACAATTAAATGCAGTATGCTAAGTGCAATGATAAGAGAAAGCCCAGGGCATTTAAACACACCTAATCTGGTCCTTGATGTCAAGGATGGCCTTTAAGTGATGAAGACATGTAAACTGAGCCTAGATTGGAGGAACATAGGAAAGCCAATGGACAAGACGACAGTTCATGGTATAAGATGGCAAAAGGCGACCCAGACAGTAGGAACAATATGTACAAGGGAGCATATAATTCAAAGGCCTGGAAGTCATTAAATAATGCCACCATATGAAATAAAATGTCACTTGAAACCTTACATAAATCTGATAATTATGAAGCCACCAATGGAGAGAAAGCTCATGAATTAAAACTATGAATAAATAAAAGTGATACAGAAAAGTTTCATGATTTTACAGGAATTTAGTGTTCTATATATTTTGAGTTGACCAGATATGATTATAGCTAAAGAAAATAATAAAAAATATGCATAATCAAAAAATGATATTTGAAAGGACACAACAGATGACAATTTACAACTTTAAAAGTCAGCAAACAACAAACAATCCTCTTCTAAAGTGTGTAAGATTAAAAAGTGGTATCACAAAAACATTAAAATTAAGGTCAAATCATAGGTTTATAATGTTATGGTGATAGTTTACTTTATGGTCTTAGGTCAGTCAAGAACATCCACAGAAATTCGATACTCAGTGTGAAATGAGGGAAAAAACTTTTTCTTAACTCTGGTTCTCTGTGTTCCTGGGGATAGATGTCAAACCTTTATAGTAAATATAACTATTCTTTGATCCTGCCTATCAATTTGGTAATAGAAAATAAACACAGAGATAATATATATTCTAGGATGATGTAATTGACAGTGAGATTCTCTTAATCCCTGGAGGGGCTCCAATACCAGACACACATCTCTTATCTCAACATCACCCCTCCATTGCCTGCTAACTTTGGTATTAGCTGCTCTTCAGTAAACTCCTGTTCGAGGAAAGCCACAACTGGTACTTCTCAAACAAGTGGGGTGCGAGGAAGAATTTAGTAAAGTCATTAGAACAGTACTATGACACAGTTTTATGTCATTTGCATTCTATTTTATTTTACTTTGGTTTTAGGGAAGTGGATGACAGCTTCTTGGCAGGATCAGTTACATTATTTTGAAGTCCAGTGCAAGATACACTTAATAATCAAACATTACTAAGAAACAAATCTGTAACATTAGAACATTAAATCAAGAGCAAGGCACTGTGTAGCCACACAGGTTTTATGTTCATGAAGATAGCTCTGATTCCTAGCATGATATAGCAGTGAATCATGCTTTACTGATGACAGTATGAAGTTGGTATAAACGTTTACTCTGGGGTGGAAGATTCTGAGAAATCTACTCTTGAAAAAACAATGGTGGCTGTTGAGACTTCACCATTAGGAAAAAAGGGAATCAATTTCTCTACACCAATAAATGTGGGAATAGGAAAAAAGATGAGTAAGCCACAAAATAAGCTATCAGAAGACCTGGGTTAGAATCCCAGTAATGCCACTCTCACAGCAAACTTGGGCAAGCATCACACCTCTTCTAACTTTGACTTGCTTACCTGTAAAAAGAAGCTAATAATTCCTATACGATCTGTTTTGAAGTGAAGTTGTAAACAAAGTATGAAAAAAGACTGTAATTTTTTTTTTAAATCACAAACTGTTATACACAGCTAAGATGTAATTGTGCTTCCCTGGTGTCTCAGACAGTAAAGAATCTGCCTGCAATGCAGGAGACACAGGCTTAATCCCTGGTCAGGAGGATTCCCCGGAGAAGGGAATGGCAACACACTCCAATATTCTTGCCTGGAGAATCCCATGCACAGGAGAGCCTGGTGGGCTACAGTCTGTGGAGTCACAAAGACTTGGACATGACTGAGTGACTAATACTTCCACTTTTCAAGATATAATTATTGTGGAGTAAATAACTATAGTAGCAATAATAACAATAACAAAAATAGCAATAACATATTCAAGCATTATGTTCTTTGGGAAAAACTGTGTAAATGTATATTGGCCTTATTGGATGAGCCCTACAGTTTAATACAGAACATATGTTTTTTTCCTGCTTTAGGTAATAGTAATGTACTCTGAATTTTGTGCTAAAAAGTAAAGTTTATCTGCAAATTAATTCATTTTGTAAGTGTAATTTAATATTTTAAAACTAAACATTTCACATCAATAAATAATATGGGAGTCAATAGCCAATTTCAGTAACTATCTGCTGGAGGAAAGGAATATTTAGAAATCTACATTGAATTTGCCATAGATATTAAAATAGTATTTATTTCTTAACATTAAAGATTAGCTAGTATACTATATAAATATCAGGCAAAGAAAAATTTTACCGTCAATAAAATATGTTAATTTAAGATGAGTATATAAATAAACATAAATTTTTATTTCCCAAACTTCCATATGCACATGAGTCCATGTGTCTGGAAGAAAATTATCAGCCATGAATATAATATATTTACAGAAAGCAATTCCGATTTGTCTGCTTGCAAGCAAAAGATTTATTCCAAAAGAAGAACGATTCCTTCACCTTTATAAGCAATTTGGTGTTCGTATGTGCTTATTGATGGGTGCTGTTTTCACAATTCAGCACTAATTATTAATTTGTATTTTCAGGGGGTTATGCATATAATCCTCATTATTCCCAAGGGATTTTTGTAAATAGTACTTTAGAGCAGAGGCTGAAAATGCATCTAGTTCTCCCTTCTGGTGGCACAGTACCTCACATTATAGCCCTGGTGAGAAGCAATAAGTGTTCACTGGTATTATGCCTCCACATTTGAGGTGCTCCTATTTTTGTGAGAAGAGAGGAGTTTTCTGTTAGAGAACTACAGAATGAGAAGTTGGTGCCTGGATCCTTTTTCATTGTGGTGGCATTCCTTTAGCATCTTGAATATTTCAATGTGCACACAAGAAAGTTCATAAGGGGGTAAAATACCAATAATAATGTCAGATTTATAGAGTCTTATCCTGAAAACTCTTAAACTGCTTCCAAAGCAGGATCAGATTATTTATCTGAACTCCTTTACACTTTCTTTTTTATTTTTGGTAAAAGAGAAATATGAAACACCAATAATTTACAGACATTTTCACTTGGAAGAATTAATTCTATCATTTATAATGATTTTTTAAAGGAGGATTAAAAAACTTTTTTTTTTTTTTTTGATCATCAGGAACTAAAACATAGCTTTGGGTGGGCAGGATTTTTTTTCTTTTTATATCACAAGTTAATGTCATTATTTTTAAATACTTGATATATGAACCTAGAATTTCATGGTAATACATTGAAACTTGGTAATACCAAGAATACATGGTAATACATTGTATTAATGTATAAATACATTAATACAATGAAATATTTTTTATCTAATTAAATTGATACACATGTGTCAGAAGGCACTATGACTTGAGTGTGTGGTGCTGCTGCTGCTGCTAAGTCGCTTCAGTCGTGTCCAACTCTGTGCGACCCCAGAGACAGCAGCCCACCCGCCTCCCCCGTCCCTGGGATTCTCCAGGCAAGAACACTGGAGTGGGTTGCCATTTCCTTCTCCAATGCATGAAAGTGAAAAGTGAAAGGGAAGTTGCTCAGTCGTGTCCGACTCTTAACGACCCCATGGACTGTAGCCTACCAGGCTCCTCCACCCATGGGATTTTCCAGGCAAGAGTACTGGAGTGGGGTGCCATTGCCTGTATGTACCAGTGTCTAAATAAACGAGGTCTGGAGGCTTGCCCTCAAGACATCCATCATCTACCAGGTAGCACATGGCCAAGCCAGGTGTGGGTAAGCTCCTGAAGTTACATGCAATGTGATGAGAAGATCAAGCAGGAGGATGGCATGGGGGTGAACGGTCTGGAGAGAGGAAGAGCTTGAAAAGCTGCCTGGAAAAAATAACATATGAACCTTAATGAACGAGTAAGAATTCAAAAGTTCAGCATTTCAGAAAAAGAGATGAGTCAAAGAAAGCATATAAAAAGAGTACAGATGAATTGGGAAATAATGAGTAGGTTTGACTGGCTAAAGGGCATGTTAGGAGAGTAGAGGGAGAAACAGACCAACTACCATAACCAGCTTTTATAATTTATCCTATATACAACGCTGAATGCTTATGAATTGGAGAGTAATGTTATACGGGCTACACGTGAGAGAGATGACCACGTCAGAATTGTGCAACGTGGGCCAAAGTGGGAGCCACACTTGGATCAGGGGACACCAGCCCCAGATTTGATAATGATCAGGAATTAAACAACCTGAAGTCTTTCAGTCTTTATAAAGAGCAGGTAACATTAATGGTAATGATGGGGGTAGTGAGACATGTAACTAAACCCATGTTTGGGAAGTGTAGGGAGGTTTTATTACATGGACATACTTCTGTGAAAAAACAGATTGACATAGTTGCTTGTTAAGAGCAACTTTAAAGTGCTTTTTAAAAGAGTACTTTCTTTAGACAAATAACTGCCCTGTTTGTATTTTGAATTGCAGGCAGAGATAACTTGAAGTCTAAACACTGTGTACATAAGACATCAATCATTCTTAAATTAGCAAATTTTAAATTAATCTGATGCCTTTCAGTTTTGCAGAAGATTTTGGTATATTTGTGAGTGACTGGGGACTTCAGTGAAAACTGTCTTGATCTGCAGTAATCACATTATTCTGGAAACGAAACAATAATTTTTTCAAGGATAAGAATAAAAGTCATCCCTCATAATTCACAAATTGCATTATCTATAAAAATATTCTCCCTCTATTACTGAAACACTTACGAAAGAAAACCTCCTCCAGACTCTGAAGTTCTTCAGTACAGCTGAATTGGATGAGCTACATGATTACAAATTTTGAGTTTAAATTTCTGCTCCTGACCTTGTTTTATTTTCTTCTTCAAATCTTATTTCTTGAGGCTTGCCCCCACCCTCTGTAGTTTTATGTCTTTTCTCCTGAGTATATATATAACCTATTTGTTTGCTTACTGAGACAGAGACTTCAGACCAAGGAATTGGAAGTTGCTGCCTCCTGACAGCCTGTGCTTTATTCTTCTCTCATAAAAAGGATCCTAAGTAAAGAACACCAGCAGTGACTTGTGTAGCTTCTGGGCATTTTTTTGTTCTTGTGATCTGAAGTCCACTTATTGTGTTTTCTGTTATTTGGAGGTCATCAAACTTTGATCACTAGAGGGGAGTGTGGGGTTTTGCCTTGATCTATGAGATCACACTACAGGCTGATTTTTAAAAACACATAAGAAAGGTTTATTTTAAAATAAATAAGCCACGATTCATTTGTATCCATGTAAAATGTTTCAGAATGGTAAAATTCAAAACAGCACTAATTAGGTTTCATTTATCAATGGAGATAGGAACACAGCCAATGTTACTCAAGCCCCTTACATTCATGTGGGTATTTTGTGAAATAAAAGGTTGCTCTCCTTTTCTGCAGCTCTTTGACCAGATGTGCATGTGCCCACCATTGAGGTACCACATGTAAGTACAGAGCGGAAGTGGTAAGAAGATCTGCCATACTGTGCCTACGTGCTCAGTCGTTATGTTGTATCCAGCTCTTTGCGATCCTATGGACGGTGGCTTCCAGGATCCTCTGTCCATAGGATTTTCCAGGCAAAGATACCGGAGTGGGTTGCTATTTCCTCCTCCAGGGAATCTTCCTGACCCAGGGATCGAACCCACGTCTCCTGTGTCTCTGACACAGGATCGGCAGGCAGATTCTTCACCCCTGAGCCACCTGGGAAGCCCTGCCATACCATGTGCCCATGTTATCCACTATTTACTCTATACTACCATCAGACTGCTACTGCTGCTAAGTCACTTCAGTCGTGTCCAACTCTGTGTGACCCCATAGACCGCAGCCCACCAGGCTCCCCTGTCCCTGGGATTCTCCAGGCAAGAACACTGGAGTGGGTTGCCACTTCCTTCTAGAAAGGTTAATTTTCCTCTTGTTTTTGAATGATAGTATCATTTTTAAAAGTTGTGCAGGAGTGTGCCCTCCAATAAATAGAAGCAACAATTCCTGTTATTCATTAAGTCATAGAATTTTAGCACCAGAAAGCATCTTTAGAGTTCATAAAGGAATCCAGTCCTCAGTGACCATCATGCTTGTCTAAGATCACTGAGCTATATGAGAAGAAAGAAATATTTCTATAGCATCCAGTTCCTAACATTGATTCAATATTTCCTTTTACATCACTCTGAATTGTTATTTATTTTTACAGATTCACTCCCAAGTAATCTTTTAGCAGAAAAGGATTTTTTTCTATTACTTCAATTGCCACTTTCTGTTATATAGAGAGAATTAACAAATGCTTCCCAAATCTATGTTCATTCCATTGTTTTGATAGATTTCCTACTTTAGAGGAACCATTCCATGAGAGTTAAGAGGAATCAAGCCATTTGAAATCCAGTGTAGATTAGATTATATATGAAAGGATAAATTGTTCTCTTTTATTTCATGTTGAAATTTATAGTTTTAGACCTATCTCTTCTTCAGCATCTTTGAAATTCCTCTTATTCTATATTTTTCTGGACAAATAAACAAAGTAATGAGGAATAATAAGATATCTTCGGAAAGGTCAGAAAATCTAAATAATTCGAACTAAGATACATGTCTGGGACCCTCAGATTTGACAATCATCTCTAGAGAATGGGTTAGTTCTTTCTATCTGTGAAGAATGTCTCTGTTCAAATGTTCATCTAATCATTCATGGAGAAACTAGATAATGGCTATATTCATAAAATGTTGCATCAAATTCAAGTAGAGCTCTAAACAAAATATCAAGTATGGTCCTTTGCCTCTAAGAATTAACTGTCTTTAAGAAAAACACACACATACACACAAAAATTCAAGTTGAAAAGCAGTAAAACTGAGATATGACTGAAATTCAGTTCAGTTCAGTTTAGTCGCTCAGTCGTGTCTGACTCTTTGCAACCCCATGAATTGCAGTATGGCAGGCCTCGCTGTCCATCACCAACTCCCGGAGTTCACTCAGACTCACATCCATCGAGTCAGTGATGCCATCCAGCCATCTCATCCTCTGTTGCCCCCTTCTCCTCCTGCCCCCAATCCCTCCCAGCATCAGAGTCTTTTCCAATGAGTCAACTCTTCGCATGAGGTGGCCAAAGTACTGGAGTTTCAGCTTTAGCATCATTCCTTTCAAAGAACACCCAGGACTGATCTCCTTTAGAATGGACTGGTTGGCTCTCCTTGCAGTCCAAGGGACTCTCAAGAGTCTTCTCCAACACCACAGTTCAAAAGCATCAATTCTTCGGTACTCAAACTTCTTCACAGTCTACCTCTCACATCCATACATGACCACTGGAAAAACCATAGCCTTGACTAGATGGACCTTTGTTGGCAAAGTAATGTCTCTGCTTTTGAATATGCTATCTAGGTTGGTCATAACTTTCCTTCCAAGGAGTAAGCATCTTTTAATTTCATGGCTGCAATCACCATCTGCAGTGGTTGAAATTAGGTATGTCATAAATATCAGTCACTAAAGGAAGTCTGAAAGTGGATAGGTCTTGAAAAGATATTAAGTTTTTTGTAGGTAGAGAAAAGAGAAGCCTTTTAGGCTAGGCTTTAACATCTACAAAGACTTATAATTGGCAATAAATGAACTGTATTTGAGGAACCATGATTTGGCTAATCTGGCTCCAACAAAGATTCAGTAAAGAAGCAACTGAAGTTAATTTTAAAGCAAAAGAAGCAGACCTTGAATGCCAACAAGAAACTATGGATTTGGTTCCTATAGATCAAGCGTCTCTTAAAATCCTGTTAGGAATAGAGATCTGTCAATCCTAGACTCTTCCTGGAGGCCTATCTGCACACTACCATGTTAAACACTCCAAGATCTACTATTAAAAATGTCATCTCACCATGTATAATGTGCCCTCTTCTCATCATTTAAAATCTAAAAAAGTTTCCATTTTGCCTAACGTTCTTGACATCTATTCCAATGCAGAATATTTCTCAGAATAAAATTTGGGTATTTCTGCAGAAGAGAGCAATAGTCTTCTAAATAGAAACATGAGAATTTCATTTTTTAAATAGGAATTTCTTTTTTTATACAAATATGAAAGTTGCATAAATTCAAATAACCTCTGTCCAATGAAACAGAGATTGGGAGGTGCAGGCAGTCCAATTTGTGCTTCATGGGTTGTTCGCTAGTGTTCACCATTTCAACAATGGGATCACTAGATTTTATTGTTTTCACACACTATCCAGTGTGATAAACTATCATAAAGTTTAATATGTTTGACACAATTCTCTCACCAGAATCCATAAAATGATGAGTTGCTTTAAGTTTTAACATAATTAATAAATATTGAATGACCACCTATAGCAAAAATAAAACTTATTTAGAAAGCAAAGGAAAATAAGCAGAACAGAAGTGTGATAATAATAACTTCCAATCAATAAAGATGACAATGGAGCAAGTAAGAGTCTTTGCACTCTATGCAATGATGAATTAAAATCAGTTAAGCTATTTTTTTCAGTGTGTTTATTATAACTGCTGTTTTGAATAAAACACTTACTCAAGTCTGGTAATTGTACCAAAGTTGGATTTTAAAAGACTGTCATTGAGCTGTATAGAAGAACAAGAACTTTTTCTAGGAAAGAAATTCTCAGAGCCTGGTTCACTCTGGTACTTAGGTCCTCTTGGGGCTTTGCAATCAGATTGAAAGGCATTAAGAATTCCTCTCCTGAAAGTTTCTAAAACCACAGACATCACTTAAATAGGCATTTAGCAATGTCAACATAACGCTAAGGTAATAACTCTGCTATGAAAAGCAGGTTCTCTGAAATCTACTGAAGAGATAAGGAACATGAGTAGACATTAAAAATAAAAGCTTATTCATAGCAACACAAGGGGCTGCCTGAATGAAGAGCATGGCGTAACAGGAAGTTACTTCTCAGCTGTGATAGCCATTTAAGTCTCTTAATTCCTTAGTAAAAAATGTTTGCACATAGAAACTATCAAAGCTATCATTACCAATTTTTATTCAACAAGGAAGAGGAATGTATATTTACACATAGGCACATACACAACAGACCAGCAAAGAGCTTTTGAGAAAAGCTTCTTAAGTGTTCTGTTAGCTGGAAGATTAATTAAGGGGCTTCCTCCAAGAGATGAGGGGAAGTGAAGGAAAAAGCAAAACTTTCATTTGAGAGTAGAAAAACCCTGAAGAATTAGTGCATGAAATTCTGATGTGACAAAGTTTGTCAAAATCAACAGACAATATATTTGTATCTATGAGGGTTTCACTAGAGAAACAGAATCAGTTTGATATATATATATATATATAGAGAGAGAGAGAGAGAGAGAGAGAGAGAGAGAGATTTATTACAAGGCATTGTCTAGCACAATTGAGGCTAGACTAGTCTGAAAGTTGTCCATAAGGTCATCTGGAAGGGCAGACTGGAAACTCTTAGGTAGGAGCTAAAACTTCAGTTCTGTTCCTAAGACCTCTCAACTGACTGGATCAGGCCTCTGAGATTTTTCAGGATAATCTTCTTTACATAAAGTCAACTTTAATGATAAATGCTAATCACAGCCATAAAATAATTTCAGAGTAACATCTAGATTGAGGTTTGATTGAATAACTGAGTACCAGTAGCCTAGAATGGACACACCATACTGACCATTCCAACACCTTTCTCCTTTAGCGAAGGATCTTATGCACCTTTGGTGTGTGAGTCGCTCAGTCATGTCTGACTCTTTGTGACCCAATGGACTGTAGCCTGCCAGGCTCCGCTGTCCATGGAATTCTCCAGGCAAGAATACTGGAATGGGTTGCCATTTAGGCTAAATCAATTAAGTAGATCATTTAGACTGGTCTATGTGTGTATTTTATCAGAGGTTTCTAAACTTACTAATGAATACGGGCTTCCCAGGTGGCATAGTGGCAAAGAATCTGCCTGCCAATGCAGGAGATGCAAGGGATGTGGGTTCGATCCCTGGATTGGGAAGATCCCCTGGAGAAGGAAATGGCAATCCACTCCAGTATTCTTGCTTGGGAAATCCCATGTACAGAGGAGCCTGGTGGGCTATAGTCCATGGGGCTGTGAACAATCAGATATAACTGAGTGCAGCACAGGAATGAATATGCTGGTCACACTTAAAGGATATAAAACTCTCATTTAATCTATTGTGATTAGTTATTACTGAACACTTTAGTGTATTGTAGGGTTTTCCTAGTGAACAAAGCAGAGATGATGGCTGGCCTCATGGGTCTTATAGTACAGAGGGACAGAGAGATTGTTTACATAAATGTCTTCAGTTAGTGTTTCTCAGTTACTAATCATAAGCCTTCAATGAAAAACAAAATGATTCTACTTTCTATAAGCAAGTTGTATTGAACATAAAGCATTCATTCATTCATTCAAACAATGCATATTGAATGTTCATTATTCAATATTACTTTTAAAGCATGTCTTAAGATCTCTACTTTGTACCAAGTCTTTGCAGGTTTTGGAGACAGCAAACTAAATGATAAACTACTCACAGGTGTTAGAAGGTTTGGAAAGGTCTTCTGGGCATGGTTTCAGCAAGGACACATCACTCTATATGAGGATGCGTAGGAAGAAATGACCTAGAAAGTAGGGTTTGAGCTGTGTCTTTGGAGGGGCTTTTGCCAAATGAGGAATGATGGACCTGACTTAAAAAAGAAAATCATATACAAGAGTGAACCCTGGAAAATGCTCATCTTGCAAAAGAAACTAGTAAATTTGTTCCCCATTTCTTGTTGTATGTCCTTTATCAAGGAAAATGATAAGTAGATGGGAAGCTGTTGATATAAAGGAAATGAAATTGACAATTATTGGAGATATTGCACTTGTTTCTTAGTCCCCCAGATCTGCAAGAGGATGAGAAGTCTTGGGTTCTCCTGTTGGATATTCTGCAGGTAAAGCTGTGTGTCTGGAGAGAAGTTGTAGAAGGTAATCTGAGAGGAAAGCAGAGGAAGGAAGGAGAAAACATTTAGTAAAGGACACCTTCCTATTGGGCATCCCTGGTGGTTCAGATGGTAAAGAATCTGCCTGCAACGTAGGAGACCTGGGTCCGATCCATGGGTCAGGAAGATCCCCTGAAGGAGGGAATGGTTATCTGCTCCAGTATTGTAGCTTGGAGAGTCAGACCCGATGGAGTGACTAACACCTTCATTTCTTTCATCTTTCTACCAGACTCAGGAGAACCTGGGCTCTAATGGAGCCCTCTGCCCTTTAAGTGATGGTGCAGGAAGCCTTCTCCAGCTGTTTCATTTCCACTGGTGTATGTGTGCGCCCGCTCTGTTGCTCAGTCACTCATTGTGACCTCATGGACTGTAGCCTACCAGGCTCCTCTGTCCATGGAATTTTCCAGGCAAGAATCCTGGGGTGGGTTGCCATTTCCTATTCCAGGGGATCTTCCCAACCCAAGGGATAGAACCAGATCTATTTTGTCTCCTGCATTGGCAGTTGGATTTTGCGTGAAGCTTACATATTGTTGAGAAGGAGACTGAAGCCTAGTGAGGCTGAGTGATTTGCTCAAAATCATCTGTCAGAGAGCTTGTGACTGGAGGTAACTGATTCATGGGGCTGTAGTATTGTTTTTTCTTTTCTTTTTTTCTTGTTGTTTTTAATTATAATATAATTGCTTTACAACGTGGTGTGAGTTTCTGCTGTACAATGGGGTGACTCAGCTATGTATGTATACATGTACCCTCTCCCTCATGTACCTCCCTCCTGTGCCTCCTCCTCCCCCC
>NW_011494926.1:4493144-4500351 GCF_000754665.1 Bison bison bison | reverse complement strand
CTCCCCCCCACCCCCACTCCCGCAACCCCTTACCACCATTCCACCTTTCTTGGTCATCACAGAACACCAGGCTGAGCTCCTTGTGCTTAGAGAGCAGGTTCTCACAAGCTATCTATTTTACACACTGGAGTGTGTATACTATTTTCATTATATCTTTCAATCAAATCTCAGCTCAAGGTATGAAATGATGTTATATGTGAGAGGTTTCTCTGACAATTGGTAATAGCTGTTTCTTACCATCAAAGCCAGTATCCCGCACTAAAGGACAAAACTAGACTTAATGATTGCTGGAAACGGGAGACTACTTGGTTCTCCATTAAACATTTTGCTAAAGAATAAAAATTCATTAATATCACTTCCCTATTTTAATGAGGTGTCTAGATTTTAAAATAGGAAATTTATCAAACTTTTCAAAATTGTTGATTGGTTCTCCATGAAATATTTTGCTGAAGAATAAATACAACCATTTTTAGTTCTCTATTTTAATGAGATTTCTAAATTTTTAAAATAAACATTTCACCATTTGGCAAAATGTTATATAAATTGATTGATAAATCTGCAGTGAATTTATTTAGGAAAAAAAAGTTATTTTTCTACTTTAAGCATTTTGCTGATTTTACAAATGCATTGGAGTTAAATTTATAATTTCCTCCAATCTGTAATTTAGTTGGTGTAGTAATTTGTAGCTGGTGATTTTTCAGGATTTTCTTGACAAGTGTTATTCATATGAAAATGATAGTTTTACTGATGTAGTATAATTTTCCGTCAGATGATTTATAAACATATGTGTATACAATGTGTAGACTCCTTATATTTTAAATATTTATGGTATAAATTAGAATTAAGGTAGTTTTCTTCTTTCTCTTAATTAAAAACATGTCAATATTTAAAAGAAAATACAGTAATTGTGGGATAGAGACAATTGTGGGATAGAGACCAGATTCATTACATTTTCTGTGCTGCTCTTAAGGGGTTTTCCATCCTTCTCACCTGCCCCCTTGTCTTTTGTTCAGAGTAATGTATTCTACATTAGTATCCTTTTCAGGCTCTCCCGTGCACCGACTGCCAAAATTACAAGATTAGGTACAATGGGTTTATGTTGTGGACGTCTGTCCACCAGGGACCTAACAAGCTGAGATTGTCAGCTTGGACTTAAACCAATGGCCTCAAGCTAAAAGGTAAGTGAAATTTCAGCTGCACTGTAGAACACTTGCAAGCGTGTCTTCATTAAACCAATGATGTTCTCCGAAAGAGAGTTATTTCCAGTCAAAAATACAATTTGGCTCCACTAACAGATGATGTTAAAAAAAAAAAAAAACATTTAATAAACAAAAAAAGGCTGAGCCAGATGTCAAGAGGCAGAATGTACCTTGGCACCTTCTGCACCTAGAGATAATCTTCATAAGAAGTGGAGCTTTGTGTGACATCATGTCAGCGACCTCTTGGAAGGATCCTACTTTCTCAATGATAACTAGTCGGGCGGAAGTGTCACTAGTATGATGTCTACTGGGTTTCCATCCTCCCTTCTCTTCTCAAGGACACTTTTGATTTGTTTGGAGCCAGAAAGGAAATACATCTTTCTCTACTCTGTCTAGTGTTTGATTCACTGCAAAGACAGCTGAGGGGATCTTTACTGTAAGTTACTCCTTGTGACTGGATTTGATGTTTCACTTAAAACCATATTTATTCACTTTTCACATATTAGAAAATTCATAGAATGTTCTGGACTGTTGTGGGGACAGCCACCTGTTCATAGTCATTTCAAAATTTACTGTTTGAATACTGAGGCACAAGCTGTAGAGGAAAGCAATTTCAGATGAAAATTGTCTCCTTTTAGATCAAAATACTCCTAGTAAGCATTCTAGGACTATAACTGGATTCACTTTATTAAGGTGGAATTTTAGGCAATATGAAACGCAAGAATATTAGTGGTGAATATTTTGGGTCACTTGAAAATGAGAACATGCAAATCTAAATGTGAGTGAAACTCTGAAATCTGGAAATAAAATATTAGTCAATTAGCCATACTTACTGGAGATATCTTCCAAAGTTAAGATTTTCAGATTAAACAAAAAACTGTTAAACATAAGGCAATCTCTGATTTTATTATGTTATCTGCTGCATATGCTTTGGGGAATTCAGTTTTGCAGATGACATGAACACTGGGGCTTCTCTTGGCATTTGCTCATTTAATGCTTGCTAACTTATTTTATCTGCTTATTTATTTAAAAGAAAGAAAGAAAAAGGAAGAAGGAGAGTAGGAGGGATGAAGAACTCTTATGAGCCAGGCTGTGCACTAATTTAAACACAAATTCTGTCTTCTATAAACTTAAAGTTTATAGGGAAGACTTGTGTAAACAAAAAATTGTGAGGGTATTAAGTCCAGTTGTAACATGGTTTGGTGCAAAGGGAGTAGAGAAGTGAGACTATTTACTCTGTCCAGATAACAGAAGATTCACACAGAAGATGACCCTAAACAGAGCCTGCAATGATGAAGCGGTGGTTTACAAAATATGTAGGTGGTACCCTCAAGAGACAAAATAATATTAAATAAATAAAAAAGATGGGGCTGAAGTTGTCAACAACAAAAACAAAAATCTTCTCTAACCCCTGTATTCATCTCACCTTGCAGATGTAACTGTTTATGTCTGTCTTTAAGTATTTCTCTATTGCCATATTCTTTTTATATATTCATTTAGTACTGACCCTGCCCTGACCCCTATGTAGGAGGAGAGATATTACCAATTCCTTTCTTTCTTCTCTTACTCCACCTACATCCCCACATTCTTAGTTTTGTCAGACATACATTTCCCTCTTATGTCAAGTTGGATAATATTTCAATATCGTTCTGGGAGCATAATGAAGTCTCCTTCAACTGGTCTAGGTTGTTGTTGTTAGTCACTTGATCATGTTTGACCCTTTGAAACCCCATGGACTGTAGCCTGCCAAGTTCCTCTGTCCATGAAATTCCCCAGGCAAGAACACTGGAGTGGGTAGCCATTCCCTTCTCCAGGGGATCTCCCTGACCCAAGGCTTCCCTGGTGGCTCATCAGGTAAAGAATCCACCTGTAACGAATGAGACACAGGAGATGCGGGTTCAATCCCTGGGTGGGGAAGATCCCCTGGAGCGTGAACTGGCAACCCACTCCCGTATTCTTGCCTGGAGAATCCCATGGACAGAGGAGCCTGGCGGGCTACAGTCCACAGGGTCACAGGACTGAAGACAGAGGACACATGTGAGCACATCATCAGGATTAAGTTAAATATTGTTCACGTCTAAGCCAAATGGTGAGCACTGATTTCAGGACACCCCTGGCCGCTCTAAGGGAAGGATGGTTCTGTGCGTTTCCTTATGCCTCATGGATTGCTTTGTATCATGGCGTTGTCTTAGTTTACTTCTAATATGAGCTATGACATCTCCTCTGGAGTATTTTATTCTTGCAGTTTCTAATCATATATTTTTTTCACACTATTACCCAAATCTTTATTCTCTTTTGTAAGATACACATTCTGTTTGCTCTAACAGTTTCTTGGTAATCACTGTCAAGGCTTTCACATGACCTGAATATGGCTTTCCAAGCTTGATGCACAATTGTTATCCTGGGTTTGTTTGTTTGCTTGTTTTTTCCCCTGTATATGCTGAGTTAGTTCTGCTGTTTACCAAACCTTGTTATTTGTCTTTTTGTGTTTTTTCTGGAGTATATATCAAGTGAAGATTTCAGAAAGGGCAATTGGAAGGTGACTATCCTGATTCTGTATTTGTCTGAATATGCTTTGCTTGTCCTTCACACCAATTCACACTTCAGACATAAATTTTGTATTAACTTGTAATGTAACAAGTGACAAAACCTGGCCTAAAACAACATGAATTTATTTATCTTACAGTTTTGTAGGTCAGAAGTCTGAAACAGTTCTCATTGCACTAAAATCAAGGTGTTGGCCAGGCTAGGTTCCATTCTGTAGACTCTATGGGAGAATTTGTTTCCTGATCATTTAGGTTGTTGGCAGAAATCAGTTTCTGTGCATTTAGGACCAAGGTCTCCATTTTCTTGCTGGTTGTTAGTAAACGGAGGCCATTCCTGGTTTCCAGAAACCACTGCATTCCTGTTGGCTCTTGGCCCCCTGGTTCCATCTTTAAAGGCAGCAGTGGTGGGCTGCATGTCATGTCACATCTCTCTGATCTTTCTTCTATGACATCTGCCTCTGACTCAGCCAGAGAAAACGGTCTTCTAAAAAAGTGGAACCTTTTTACCCTTTGTCCTGTATGGACATTCCAGGATAATCCTCCCCATTTCAAGGTCCATGAATGTAAGCACATCTACAAAGACCCCTTTGCTCTGTAAAGTAATATATTCACAGGTTTTGGAGATTAGCTTGTGAACATCTTTAGGGGCCACTGTTTTGCCTAGGTTTAGAAGCAGCAGCCCTTAGAAATTTAAAGACACTGCTCTTTTCCTTCCATAGTTGAGTGTTATTGATAGAGAATTTCATGTTGATTTTCTTTTTATTCCCCTGCTGGTAATTTCTTATCTCTCTGGAAGATGTAGGAGTCTATCCTCATGCTTGTCATTCTAACATCCTCAGTATCTAGTTGTGGTCTTTTTTTTTTTTAAGTTCCTCCTTTTGGTCATCAGAAGGTCCCAGCAGTTAGACTTCTCAGGTCTTTCTTTATGTCAGGGTATTTTTTTTTTCCAGCAGTATTTTTGTGTAGAATTTTTTGAATGAGTGATCATTCTACTTTTCATATCCAGAATTAGGTCTTAGTAACTATTGCACTTAGTAAATATTGATGTGATTGAGAAATGTTTAAGTTGGGCATATAGATTTGGCTGTCAGGAGCATAAAGAAACAGAATGTGAATATATTATGAAGAGATAAAAACCCAAGGAAGAAACCAAGAACACTTCAATTTAAGGTTAAACAGAGGAAAGGGAAGAAAGGGCCAGTTATCTTGTGAAAGGGCAACATTAAACAGGAAATTGATTCTGGTGGAATTCTGTCCCCACAAATACCCAGTTCTCCCTTTGAGTTTTAGAATTATACTTCATTTTTAGGAAATATATACTTTTCCCTGATCTGATAAAAGGAATTTTTTAAGATTGCATAGTTTGCAACTGCTCTGTAAACTATAAAGTGCCAGAATGTTAATGTGATTGCTATTATCTCAGATGCTTTCATTCTTTCTATAGATAATAACGTTTCTGTTTTTTAACATTATTGAGGAATAATAGACAAATACAACTATATTCATTTAAAGTGTACTGTGATGATGTGATATAAATATACATTGTGGAACGATTATCACAATCATGATAATTAACACACCCAACACCTCACATAGTTAACTTGTGTTTGTGTTTTGATGTGCATGTGTGTGTTGAGGATGCTTAAGATCTACTCTCTTAGCAACTTTCAAGTCTACACTATCATATTATTAACTATAGTCACCACTCTGTTCCTTAGAACCAGTATTTCTTATGAGTCAAATTAAGCCTCAATTATCCCAGGTCTTTTTTTTTTTTTTTTTCTCCCTACTTTCACTTGCCTTAGTACTTTGGTTACATCATATCTTAAATATTTACTGTGTACCCTATCAATAAGATTTATACAAGGTCCTGAGGCTGCTGCTGCTAAGTCACTTCAGTCGTGTCCGACTCTGTGTGACCCCATGGATGGCAGACCACCAGGCACCCCGTCCCTGGGATTTTCCAGGCAAGAACACTGGAGTGGGTTGCCATTCCCTTCTCCAATGCATGAAGGTGAAAAGTGAAAGTGAAGTCACTCAGTCGTGTCCGACTCTAGTGACCCCATGGACTGCAGCCTACCAGGCTCCTCCATCCATGGGATTTTCTAGGCAAAAGTACTGGAGTGGGGTGCCACTGCCTTCTCCATACAAGATCCTAGGAAGGTGATATTTGAAACTGAGATTCCAACTCCAAAAAGGAAAAAAAAAGTTGAGATAATTGTTGCCTGTTTGAAAACGTTGAAGGAGAAAAAAATTTACTTAAAAATACTCTTCATTTCGATGCCACCTGAGCATGGATAATCATTGCTGCTCAGTATGGTGGAGACATAACAAGTGTTCAGCCCTCTCCCTACAGGACAGTGGTAAACAGTCCCTACCATTTCAACAGATGAATATTTTTGCAACGCTGGCCCCAAATAACTACTTTTATCCAGAGTCAGTCTTCTTGTTCTGGTGATTACAATAGCAAGGTAGAGAAAATAACTAGGGGCTGCTGTACAAACTAACATTGTAATGAAGATCTAAATTTGCTCATTATCCCTTGAAATAGCAGTTAGAAGGTACAGGGGGGCGTGATATTGCTGTTCTTTTGCGTACTCTGCAAGGAGAAGGAAGCAATTTGAATAAAATATCTGACAAATAAACTGTCGAGAATTTGTCAGAAGTATGTTTGTGGTCTCTGCAGGAAGTCTGTGAGGAGAGCTGAAGGCCTGTAATGACGAGGAAATCTTTGCCCCAGTCTCCGATACATGGTGGGAGCACATCTTTTCTAGAACTCTGCCTGTATCTTGCATACCCTAAGGGGCCACTCCTGCCCATCCTCAAGCCTAGCCAGCGAGCTCAAAACCAAAAGATTCCTCTGAAGGGGTTATTTAAGATGTGGTGAATTTTCCTATATGACTCATAAATACTTTGTACCCAGATTTGGTGATCTGTGTAATCTATGCCTGAACCAATCGTTTATTTTCAAGTATATTTATAGTCTCCACTCACCAAAAAGAACTGAAAAATATAAAGCTGCCTCTAAAGAGAATCATACAAATGGCTTACTATTTTCAAGGCTACATTTTAAATAAGCAGCATTCACTCTTGCATTAAGTTACTCTGAAATTTAAAATCCAGTGGAATAGTGAGTCTTAGTTGCTCAGTCATGTCTGACTCTTTGTGACCCCGTGGACTGTAGCCTGCCAGGCTCCTCTATCCATGGAATTCTCCAGACAAAAATACTGGAGTGGGTTGCTATTCCCTTCTTCAGGTTTCTTCCCAACCTAAAGACCAAACTCGGGTCTCCTCCATTGCAGGTAGATTCTTTACCATCTGAGCCACTAGGGACCTCCCCCACCCCATTCCCAGAGAAATACGTGTATGTTAAAAGTTTATTGTGATTTTTTAAACTTAAAAATTTTAAAGATTTGGTTAAAATAACTTTTTAAAGAACTATTCAAATTTATTTAAAATTAT
>NW_011494926.1:4479326-4493044 GCF_000754665.1 Bison bison bison | reverse complement strand
CTTAAGGTCACGAGTTGAAATATCTACACAAACAATCCAAAAGAAATTGCATCTGATTTAAATAAAAGGAGGGAAAGAGGAGTGGTTACAACTTAACATGCCTTAACATGCGATAAAATAAATATATCTTTCACCACTCTGAAGCAGGAAGTGAGATACGAATTTGAAGTTCCTTCATGAAGAGTAGCTATTCTGTTTCCTTGAGACTTAAACCTTTGCCCCAGGCGGGTTCTTTACCACTAGCGCCACCTGAGAAAAGGCAGTTAAGAATATGGGAATTATGGGGAACTTTTGAACATGATCTGGTGACCTGAAAGTAAAGAGTTCTCTGAAATGAACCAACAACCTCTGATAAGAAAGCTTTCCCAAGATCTCCAGACCAGACCTGTTGGAGTTTTGTCCTCAGGTCCTTGACAATGACTTAACAATTCAGATGATTCCAGTTTCTTTGATCTTGATAGTACATGAACCTTAGATGAAGACCGCCTGGGTATGCTCCCTCTTGCCCTTTGTTACTCAAATGTGACCTCTGCAGCCTTGCTCTGTCTTGACCATGTGAAGACACAGAGTAGGCAGATATCTATAAAACAGGAAGACTTCCCTCAGCAGACCCTGACCCTGACAGCACCCTGATCTTGGGATTCCAGCTGCCAGAACTGTGAAAAATTAATTTCTAGTGATTAACTACCCAGCGGTGGCTCAGATGGTAAAGAATCTGCCTGCCATGTGGGAAACCCAGGTTCAATCCCTGGATCAGGAAGATTCCCCTGGAGAAGGAAATGGCAACCCACCCTTGTCTTCTTACTTGGAGAATCCTGTGGACAGAGGAGCCTGGTGGGCTACAGCCCATGGTGTCACGAAGAGTAGGACACGAGTGAACGACTAACATTTTCACTTTCACTAGTGTTTTGTGATGGCAGCCTGAACTAAGACAGTGAGGAAACAAAAAGGGGTTTGGCTCATCCACCGTTGGTGGAACGGGCTCCTTACAAGTCTAATGAGCGCTCTTCCACGGCACAGCAGCTCCTTCAGCAAGTGCTGACCAGGCACCTGCTTGAACCTTGGTTGAATCCCCATGATATAGATTTGATGGTCTGCACTGCCTTGGGATCTAGGCAGTTCAGTAAAGGTACCAGTTTATCCTAGAAGTAAATCAAGAGAAAGATAGATTACTATCATATGTGTGTATGTGTGTGTGTTTACTCTATTGAACATTTTAATAGTGTTGAGGGAGGGGGATGAATATCTTTGACAGTATATTTCCAATTCCTAATAACCTGAGTGCATTTTTCCATATTTTCAGAGTAGTTGTCTCTTTTCTGAAAAGTTTTCCATATATTACTATGATAGTCTGGTGCCAAATTAGCATTTAAGGGGGTAAATTTAGCAGAGTATAGTTAGGGACCTCCCTGATGGTCCAGTGGTTAAGAATCCCCCTTCCAATGCAGGGGATATGGGTTCGATCCCTGATCTGGGAACTAAGATCCCAAATGCTGTGGAGCAGGTAGGCTCATGCGCTGTAACTAGAGAAGCCCGTGTGCCAAAACTCGAGAAAGCCCACACATAGCAACCTGTGCAGCCAAAAACTTGAAAAGAAAAAAAAAAGGGTATGGTTATGTCTCCCCCAGATTCTGTCTGTAAATCATATCACCAAGTGATGTGTGGGACCCATTGCTTCCACGGCTAAGGAAGATCTGCCTTTCCAGCCTAGATGCTGTATGGCTGACAAACAGGGAAATATCGCACAGGGATAGCTATGCATGGAAGGTCTGCAGCAAAAGACATAAAATAAGTTTTTCTTCTTTTAATCCCTATATAAATAATATAAATGATTATAACACAATACCATAGCTAAACACCACCACATATAGCAAGGCAAAAGGCATAGAGCACATAGCTTTTGAATACGCATCTCTTTTGAATAGGCCTGGCTCTATTCTCTATTTATTTAAAACCCAAGTCTCATGGTTTCAGTGTTACTGTAAAGATTCCAAAGAATCTGCTTACTACAGCCCTGTCTTTGTTGTTGTTGTTTTAGTTGCTAAGTTGTGTCTGACTCTTTGGCAACTCCATGGACTCCTCTGTCCATTAGATTCTCCAGGCAAGAATACTGAAGTGGGTTTCCATTTCCTTCTCCAGGGGATCTTCCTGACTCATGGATTGAAACCATGTCTCCCTCATTGACAGGTGGATTCTTTACCACTGAGCTACCAGGGCAGCCCAATACTCCTCTCTTAATTTTAAACTATTGATACAATATAGTCTACAACTGCTCAAGAAGTGGGCATCCTTTGAATTTATACCATCTAAACAATCAATCTCAGGCTTCCCAGGTGACTCGGTGGTAAAGAAACCGCCTGCCAATGCAGGACCCAGAGGAAACATGGGTTTGATCCCTGGGTCGGGAAGATCCCCTGAAGGAGGAAATGGCAACCCACTCCAGTATTCTTGCTGGAAGAATCCCACGGTCCATAGTGTCTCAGAAGAGTCTAACTCAACTGAGTGCCAGAGCATGCACCAAACAATTAACCTCATGGTCTAGCAAAACCTGAAGTGAGACAGTTCACACAGGATGAACTTCAATCCAGCTGTTTGCAGAGTGTGCAAAACCATGTCTGATACACACACAAACATAAACAGCCTTTGGAATAAAATAACACAGGCCATTTAGTCTTATTGTCTTGCTGCTTGAATTATGAAATCATGTGTGATTAAGCCTAGTTTTGAAAGTGTTCAGTGGAAGCCTGTTTTTGGGGTCTCTGACAATGGGACCATTTAGCTGCTGACCACGGCTCAACTCATGGAGCTTTGGAGCTGTTCAGCACCAATCCCTTCTTATTCTATGGCAGACACTGAAGATGCCACTGTGTCACACATGTTTCCAATTAATCCCCTGCCAGGCTCTCTGACTGAATTACACTATCACTGATATGTTTTAAAGGCTTAACTAATTTGAAGCATAGTCATAGGTTAAACACTGTTGAGTCCTCAAACACGAAATATATGTTTAACATAAACAGATCATTTTGCAGATACTAACATGGCTAATGGGGCGCTAACATAAGGGGAGGTAAATACCTTTGTCTTATTTTGTTCTTATACCCAAAACATTATAGCACCCATTCTTTTAATAGTAAAATTAAGGTACAAGGAGAATTCTCCATTTATTACAGTATAGACAAACAATCTGAATAATTCAGGCTGTGTTTACAGAGCCCAAAGTGAGGTTCAGATTTCATAAATATTCATGATTAGTGTGGGTAAGCCATCCAGATAATTCAGAAGCCGTCCTATCCCTGAATGGTCCAATTTGCTAGTAGAGAGGAAGCCAATTTGCCAGATAATTATGATATCTCTACTTTACTGCTAAGTATGGAACCAAAGAGAAGAAAATACCTCTTTGGTTTTTATCTTAATTCAGATGGTTGTTTCAATCTGATTATGTGAAATTAGGTGGATTTAGTCAAAACAGAGATTATTCAAATTCCTGGCCTCTGCTTAAACATGGTGTTTCTCTTTGCCTCCATTTTTGTATTCTCCCTTTCTGCCTTTGGTATGGACAGTGTGCAAGAGAAATCAGCACTTAGGACAGTTAATTTCCTGTGATTTTATCCAATTAGGTTATTGAGCACCTGGTGATACTGTTACACAGAAGGCAGGGACACTCTCTACTTGGGGAAAGTGAATGGTTTTCTTTACGAGGACATTCCCCCGAAATAGGTCAACTTTTAATTATAAGAAGCTTTGTCTACCTGATGCAAAGAGCAGGCTCATTGGAAAAGACCCTGATGCTGAAAAAGGAAGAGGAGAAGGGGGCAACAGAGGATGAAATTATTTGATGGTATCTCTGACTCAATGGACATGAGTTTGAGCAAATTCAGGGAGATTGTGAAGGACAGGGAAGCCTGGAGTGTTGCAGTCCATGGGGTCACAAAGAGACACAACTTAGCAACTGAACTGAACTGAACTGAGAAGGAGGTAACAGAATGGCATTCAAGATTTAGGCCACCATTTTATTTTATTTATTTACTTTTTAATTGTACCAATTTTTATTTCAATTCACTTCTATAATAGGTAGCATTTTTTTAGTAATCAAATTTGACAACCAAGAAAATTACGCTACAAAACAAGTAAATAGAGCACCACCTATTAATTCCAAATATACTGCCTCTATTTTTCCACTGGGAATTGCTCTTAGCTATGAAGTATATTTGGAGAAGACAATGGCACCCCACTCCAGTACTCTTGGCTGGAAAATCCCATGGACAGAGGAGCCTGGTAGGCTGCAGTCCACGGGGTCGCTAAGAGTCGGACATGACTGAGCGACTTCACTTTTACTCTTTACTTTCATGCATTGGAGAAGGAAATGGCAACCCACTCCAGTGTTCTTGCTTGGAGAATCCCAGGGATGGGGGAGCCTGGTGGGCTGCTGTCTATGGCATCACATAGAGTTGGGCATGACTGAAGCGACTTAGCAGCAGTAGCAGCATGAAGTATATTGGGCTTCCCTGGTAGCTCAGGTGGTAAAGAATCCACTTGCAGAACAAGAGACCCTGGTTCGACTCCTGGATTGGGAGGACCCCCTGGCGTGGGATAGACTACCCGCTTCAGTATTCTCAGGCTTCCCTGGTGGCTCAGACGATAAAAAAATCTGCCAGCAATGAAGAAGACCTGGGCTCAATCCCTGGGCTGGGAAGATCCCCTGGAGGAGGGCATGGCCACCCACTCCAACTACTGCCAACTACTACCTGGAGAATCCTCGTGGACAGAGAAGCCAGTCCATGGGGTCTCAAAGAGCCGGACATGACTAAATGACCAAGCGTAGCATAGCACAGCATGAAGGAGATTATCAAGATCCTGTAGGCCACCATTTTAAAATCTTTGTCCTTCTACTTATCTCTATTACTGCTTCTTTTAATAAATCTGTTTAGTAGCTAGAAAGAGAAAGTAGCTATACAAGAGAAAAAACTGATGTGAAATTATTGGTGGAAAACAGCAGGAAGGAAATTGTTTAATATGACAATGAAAAGAACTGCAAAAGCAGTTCTCAGAGTCAGACCCTGTGTTGTGTTTTGAACACGTCAGTGAATGTTGTTCTCAGGTGGAAACTTGACTTTCCAGAAACTGTCAGTTTTGCAGAGCTTTCTTTCCAAAGCTTTGAGTTTCACAAGCAACTCCTCTGTTTTATCTAGTGTCTATCAAGAAGCTGTTGCCACAATAGCATAGAGCTAGGCAGTCTGACATATTACGGTGGGTCAGAGCTTTCAAAACACTCCTCCTTCTAAGGAGGCAGAAAAGTTGGCAGAAATGCAGGTACAGCATCAGGCCGCTCTGTCTGCTTCCACGGAAGGTGACAAAACTCTGCCATTTTCATCCACGAGAAAGTCTGGTTGAGCCTTCAATACCCATTTTTTTGCCAGAAAAACTTCCGCTGGTTTGTCTGGATTTTGCATCTTCAGCAGTGATCAGAATAGGGCTCTCTTAACAAATCTGTAAGAAGGGTATCTGTTTTATTTTCACAAAATTCAGAATCACTGTTTGAAATTGGTCATGATAAAGGAGTGAGTATGGGGTAGAGGGCAAGGTAGCAGTGCAAAGCATGCAAAGGAACAAGGGGGACTTCCCCAATGGTACAATGGATAAGGATCCACCTGCCAATTCAGGGGATCGATCCCTGGTTCAGGAAGATTCCACGTCCCATGGAGCAACTCAGCCAGTGTGCCACAGCTCCCGAAGCCCCTGCACCCTGGGGCTCATGCTCTGCAACAAGAGAAGCCACCACAATGAGAACTCTGTGCACCGCAATGATACAATAGCCTCTACTCACTGCGACTAGAGAAAAACTTGCATCAGCGAAGACTGGGCACCACCAAAAATAAAAATAAATAACATTAAAAAAAAAAAAAAAAGAACAAGAGGAAGGCAGTAGGGCAGGTAAACTGGAGTGATATATCCACTTTGGCAATACTTTGTTTATATCTCTGTTTGACTCTACAGAGGAAAGCTCCTTGAGAACAGGAACCATTTCTTATTTGTATTTGCAATTATTGCATCCTGCTTAGGGAAGTGAGATATTCCCACCCCTCTGCCCACCTTCCCTGTTACTGTCTTTCTCTCTCTCGTCCCCATCAGCCAAAATGCTGCTTCCGTGTTTAGTTCACAGCATGGCAGGGCCATATTGATCAGAAGCTGGGGTCACTGATCACACTCATTTGTTGGGTTAGGAAATTAAATGAACCCAGATCAGTGAACACTAACAGAATGGCTAGAAGGGATGAGAAGTCAGTGGCTTGAAGCCTAGTAGATAAATATTTCAAATGACAGCAAGCAGTGTATTTACATTTGCTAGATATGAACCTCTAGCCAGATACATGGAATCACTGATTGAAATATGTCCAGATTGTATAAATTCCCTATTAAATATGTAAAGACCAATTTTGAAGATAACTTTTTTAAATTCTTAGATTTGTTGCTAGTATACATATAGAGATGTCAGAAACAAGTATTTTGCTAATGTTTTCATTCGTTAATTAACATATTTATCAAGAGCTGACTTTCATCCCTTCATTTACTCCCTGATCTGTTCCATGCAGAAATTAATGTTCTGGGTATCATTTGATGCTCTGCAGATGCATCAAGCTAGACTGCAGCTACTCTCAGAAAAGACTGGCATCGTGGGTGTGCAACCTGTGTCATTTCACAATGCCTCACACTCAGGAGAAACCCACTCTTGGCTTAATGCTCTGTCATCACTGTCTGGAAAGTCTTAGAAAATTTTTAATGAGGGGCATCACATTTTCATTTTCCACCAGGACCCCCAAAGTACATAGCTGGTCCTGCTTTCAGAGTCAAGATGATGGCATCTCATGATGAGGAAATTCAGGTTGTCTGAAGGTCAAGGAACCACAGTCCAAACATTCCTTAAAAAGCCGTTGGATAATAAGGATATAGACAGTCCATAGGCATATCTTGACTCTCAGTATTCAGAAACTAGTATACTCTGAGATTAGCCAGGTATGAGGTAAGAAGGTTATGAAATATGAGAACCAGAAAGTTTTGGAAAAGACACTGACTCAAGGAAAAGTCCAAACTCCCAGATATGTCAACTTTGGAACCTGTAAAAATTAAATGAAAAAAGAATCCATATGAGGAAGGCATGGTCTCTGAAGTGGTTCCATTACCCTTTTATTTGTTTTATTTTAAAATTATTTTAAAACCATCTACTTCTGCTTCATTGACTACATTGAAGCTTTTGACTGTGTGGATCACAATGAACTGTGGAAAACTGTTAAAGAGATGGGAATACCAGACCACCTTACCTTCCTCCTGAGGAACCTGCATTCAGGTCAAGAAGCAACAGTTAGAACTGGACATGGAACAATGGACTAGTTCCAATTTGGGAAAGGAGTATGTCAAAGCTGTGTGTTTTCATTCTGCTTATTTAACTTATATGCAGAGTACATCAGGGGAAATGCCAGGCTGGATGAAACACAAGCTGGAATCAAGATTTCAGGGAGAAATATCGATAACCTCAGATATACAGTTGACATCAGGCTTATGGTAGAAAGTGAAAAGGAATTAAAGAACCTGTTGATGAAATTGGAAGAGGAGAGTGAAAAAGCTAGTTTAAAACTTAACATTCAGAAAACTAAGAACGTGGAATCTGGCCCCTCTCAAGGACTCTTGAGAGTCCCTTGGACTGAAAGGAGATCAGAGCAGTCAATCTGAATATTGAATTCAGGGCTGAATAAAAACAATCAGCCCTGAATATTCATTGGAAGGACTGAATCAATAACCTCAGATACTCAGATGACACCACCCTTATGCAAGAAAGTGAAGAAGAACTAAAGAGCCTCTTGCTGAAAGTGAAAGAGGAGAGTGAAAAAGTTGACTTAAAACTCAACATTCAGAAAACTAAGATCATGGCATCTGGCCCCATCACTTCATGGTGAATAGATGGGGAAACAATGGAAACAGTGACAGACTTTAGTTTTAGTTTTTTGGACTCCAAAATCACTGCCGATGGTGACTGCAGCCATGAAATTAAAAGATGGTTGCTCCTTGGAAGAAAAGCTATGACCAACCTAGACAGCATATTAAAAAGCAGAGACATTACTTTGCTGACAAAAGTCTGTCTAGTCAAATCTATGTTTATTCCAATAGTCATGTACAGATGTGAGAGTTGGACAGTAAAAAAGGCTGAGCACTGAAGAATTGATGCCTTCGAACTGTGGTGTTGGAGAAGACTCTTGAGAGTCCCTTGGACTGCAAGGAGATCCAACCCGTCAATCCTAAAGGAAGTCAGTCCTGAATATTCATTGGAAGGAATGATGCTGAAGCTGAAACTCTAATATTTTGTTTACCTGTTGCGAAGAACTGACTCATTGGAAAAGACCTTGATCCCAGGAAATATTGAAGGCAGGAGGAAAAGGGAATGACAGAGGTTGAGATGGTTGGATGGCATCACCTATTCGATGGACATGAGTTTGAATAAGCTCCAGGAGTTGGTGATGGACAGGGAGGGCTGGCGTGCTGCAGTCCATGGGGTCGTAAAGAGTCGGACATGACTGAGCAACTGAACTGAAAGATCTTTTTTTACAATTACTTTGTCCAAACTAGAATACACTTAAGTTTTGCCTCTGTTTGATGTCTCTTTTACCCAGTCATATGTCCTCCTATCTCCATTTTTTCATGTTACTGATTTGTCAGAGTGTCTGGGTCATTTTCCCTGTACCATCATCATTTAGTCTCTAAGTCATGTCCGACTCTTGTGACCCCGTGGACTGTGGCCTTCCAGGCTCCTCTGTCCATGGGATTCTCTAGGCAAGAATATTGGAGTGGGTTGCCATTTCCTTCTTCAGGGGAATATTGGGTTTATGTTATTTGAGGGGACAAGAAAATGTCTTAAGTGATGTTATATATTTCCTTCATATCACTTGGGGAAACATATAATGTCTATATGTTGCAGTACTTTTGAAATTAGTTTGGATATTGGCAGCCTGGTTCTTCAATTTCAAAATTCCTCATTGGCTTTTCTGGTAAGAGTCTTAACAGTCATTGATTACTACTGACTTGATACATTATTTCATTCAAAGTTGCAAAATGGTGTTTTTAATTCTAGCGTATCTTTTGTTTTCACTATCTAAAATTCTTCAATATAGAAACATTTTCTTTCATCTCTTTATTTACCATAAAATACAGTTCATACAGGAAATTTGGTATACATGCTTAGTTCTTCCTCCTACTCCAGCTTTTTTTAAAAACACTGTTTAGGCTAATAAGTTGGTACCCCAGCAACCTCTAGTGGTGATCAGCGAGTGTTTTGGGTTTTGTTGTTGTTGTTGTTAATTATAAGTTCATGGGCTTTGAAAATATTTGATACGTTTTAATCTACTGCAATTATCATTTCTCATGCTGCGGTTGTCTAATCTATGGTTAGTGGGATCTCTTTAAGTAGCTTCCTGCCTCTCTTTGACACGTTCCTAGAAGTTTGATATCTTTTTCCCTTTTTGATATAAGATGTTCCAGATTCACCTTGTACCTTTTCTTTCCCAGACCTAAAATCAACTATTTCTCCGAGAATCTCTCATCATTTTCATGGGAAATAGTATTAATACATGGACACCATGTTCAGTGCTGCTTTTTTCAAACAACCTTTTACTCAAGTATAATTAATTTACAGTGTTGTGTCAGTTTCAGATGTACAGCAAAGTGATTCAGTCAAGACATTTGGAGCAATTGTCTTGGCTATTTTGAGGTCAATCTAAGACTAAGATTTTGTTTATGCAACAAGGTACTACTTCTTCTGTCTTCAGGAGATATTATATGTATACAGAATAAAGAAGGGAGACAAAATTAAGAGAAATTTTTTTAAGTTCTCTTGTTTTAATCTTTTGTCTTCTGCATATTCTTAAAACTTAATGCTAAGTGGTTTTGTCCTAACAAATAGTTTCGCAATAAATAAATGTTCGATATGTCTTGTTTTAATTTTTTAAGCACAGTAAATGAAATTATAGTAGAAACTCAGATTCTTGATGCAAGAGTTAATAAACAGGTAAATATTTTTGGAACAATTTTTTGATTATTGACTATCTATGACGATGATGGTGATTCAAACTCATGTGGCTAAAGGAAGCACTTGTAAGTAATTAAGCACTTCCGGGAGCCAGGACTGTCTCATGGAAATTCTTTAATCTTAGTAGACCCAGAAAAAAGTGAAAGCGTTAGTCCCTCAGTCGTGTCCAACTCTTAGAGTTTCCATAACTATAGCCCACCAGACTCCTCTGTCCATGGAATTCTCTAGGCAAGAATACTGGAGTGGGTTGCCATTCCTTTCTCCAGGGGATCTTCCCCAACCCAGGGATTGAACCTAGGTCTCCTGTGTTGCAGGCAGATTCTTTAGTGTCTCAGCCACCAGGACCAAGGTGCATGACGAATATGCTGGTAGATATTTATCCACTACCATCAAGTGCTCACCTGTTGCTCGAGCCTCTTTTCTGATATAATAGATTACTTGTTCCATGTAACACAATCGGGGACAGTAATAAAAGTCATAGCAGCAGAAAGAGAGAGCCAAAGTCCCTTCCTATTCTCTTTCCCCATTTCCAAGTACAGATGACAGCAAGTGTTCATAGACTTCAAGCTTCCCTTTGGTCCTAGAGTGAAACAAGGGTGAGATATCTGCTTGATCTAGGGATCAAGGGAGACCATGGGATTAATCTAGGGAGATATCTGTTTACTAGGGAGTTTGAATGACTTGAATGGGAATCTGTGACTACTTTTGCACAACTTTACCACCAATCAAGATGTCAGATTCACAGATACTTCTTTCAAAAGAAATATTCTTAATTTGAATTGTTTCAAGTTTGTCCAAACTGTTATCTCTTGGTTTAAGGCTTATCATTTTCAGTATTTCCCTAAACTTCCACACAAGTTACAAAATTCCTAAGGTTATACATGTATCTTTTTTTTCTGAATTCTTCACGAGCATTAGGCTATCTGATTATAAATTTATCTGTCAATCATCCACCTGATTTCATTCCACAATACTTTCAATACTTTGTTTTTCTTTGTTGTATTCAGTCTCTAGACTTGTCTAAAAATAACTTTAGGAATCTTTTTCTTCTTAAAAACAATTCTATAGGGCTGCATTACCATATTTAAGTAAATGAGATTTACATTTTTACATTCTTTCAAAGGAAAAGAATAAAAAATGTTGTTAAATTATTAACTCTTTTGTCAAAATGTTTTAAAATTCTCTGTGTTTTTATTTATCAGATATTTTTAATTGAAGTTGTTTCTTAGAAGATGAATTCCTTGTGAAGAAAACTTTGAATTCTCCTTTTATCTATACATTAAACAACTTATGCATCTTTTATTCCTTTAATTTTAAATGCCAACACTTTACTCTTGGGTACTTTCTATGCATAAGATCCACAACAAGAATAATACTTATTCTGCAATTCTTTATATACAGGTGAGTAACTATTTAAAAATTATTACAAACTGATGATCAAAGTCTTATATAAGCTGCTGTGCTACAAAGTGGATGATGACATTTTTTGGCAGGCTGTGCATGGCCAAGTTTGAAACCTAGGTGATATGATAAGAACACAAAAGTAAGAACTCGAGTATGTGATAAAGTTAGAGCCTTGAGTATTGGCAAGCCTTTGTTACAGTCTAGTGATGAGAATCCAGCCCCCGAATCCACAAGGTTGACCATCCAGGTTTAACCAGGAGGTGTGTTTTCTCAGTGATTTCTGTCATCCTCTCATATAGTTCTTTTTTTTAAAATATAAATTTATTTATTTTAATTGGAGGTTAATTACTTTATAATATTCTATTGGTTTTGCCATACATATAGTTCTTATATTGCTGATTTGGCAGAAAATCAAGCTGAAAGCACTTAAGTCAATTTGGAATATTATTTACATCAATCTCTGAACTCACACCAGAATGAATTGGATGGTCTAGCTTATATATATATATATATATATATATAGTGAAGGGTTATAGTAAACAATATTTAATGATTCCTTTGTTCTCAGAGATGTAGGGGGTTGAGGTAACATTGCCACCATCTCCTTTGGATGGTTTGAATTGCTTTGCAGGTGTGCACTCAACACGTGTATGGCTAGGACACTGGAGCCTATGATAGTTACTTTATCAATGTCACCTTAAGTACTATTTCATATTTATTTGCAGTTTTTAACTTTCAGTTTCTTTTTGCAGTTGAAGATGACACTTGTTCAGTTATCTGGTTGTGTCTGACTTTTTGAGACCCCATATACTGCAGCACACCAGGCTACTCTGTCCTTCCCCATCTCCCAAAGTTTGCCCAAATTCATGTCCATTGCATCGGTGATGCCATCCAGCCATCTCATCCTCTGATGCTGTCTTCTGCTTCTCAGTCTTACCCAGCATCAGGGATTTTTCCAGTGAGACAGCTGTTTGCATCAGATGACCAAAATACTGGAGTTTCAGCTTCAGCATCATTGAATACTCCTTCCAATGAGTATTTAGGGTTGATTTCCCTTAAGATTGACTGGATTGATCTCTTTGCTGTCCAAGGGACTCTCTGGAGTCTTCTCCAGCACCAGAGTTTGAAGGCATTAATTCTTCGGGGCTCGGGCAGTTGAAGATAAAGTCTTACAAATTAAATTGACTTACTTTTCCTAAAATCATCCACATCTTGCTCCCAAAAAACAACCAGAGATCCACATCTTCTAACCTCTTGGTATCAAGAATGTGTTCTTCTTGTATCTCCAGTCTTTCCTTCTTCACTTTCTCTACCCTGTCCACTGACAAACATGTTTAAATAACTACTGATTCTTTCAACTCGAATGCCTCCTACTAATCAGTTTTGGAATGAATAGCAAGTACTTCTGAATCCTAAAGGCTAGCACTTGTTTCAGTCCCTATCTTAATATGCAATGATCTATATAAAGAAGGAATAAAACAGCATTGGCTGTGTGCTTTCCATGTACCAATTACTCATCTACATATAAATCTTTATTTTAATTATCAAAATACCTTTAAAAATAGATATCGTAATGCTCAATCTATAAGGTAGTAAAGTGAAAAGTGGAACTGTTAGTCGCTCAGTCGTGTCCAACTCTTTGGAACCCCATGGACTGTATCCCACCAGGCTCCTCTGTTCATGGAATTCTCCAGGCAAGAATACTGGAGTGAGTAGCCATTCCCTTCTCCAAGGAATCTTTCTGACCCAGTGCTCAAATCTGGGTCTCCTGCACTGCAAGCAGATTCTTTACCATCTTAGCCATGACTAAATTTATGTCATGGGGTAAATAGAGGCCTAAATAATCATAACATTAGCTAACATTTATTAAGCACTTACTACATGATGAGTTCTGTGCTGAAAGCTTTACATTTACATTTCTAACTACACATTGAATACTGACAACAACTCTGAGAAGGATATGCTAAAAGGATACCCATTTTAAAGATGAGGGAACTGTGGCTTAAAGAACTAAGTAACTTTCTGAAGTTCAGACGGGATGTGTACAATGTATTGCTGCAAAAAGGTCATTCTAGAGTCTGTATTGGCACCCCACTCCAGTACTCTTGCCTGGAAAATCCCATGGACGGAGGAGCCTGGTAGGCTGTAGTCCATGGGGTCTCGAAGAGTTGGACACGACTGAGCGAATTCACTTTCATTTTTCACTTTCATGCATTGGAGAAGGAAATGACAACCCACT
>NW_011494926.1:4478887-4479226 GCF_000754665.1 Bison bison bison | reverse complement strand
CATTAAACAAACCTTTCTCTTCCCAAGTTCTCTTTCTCCATGGACACCAATATAAATGAGGTATCAGTGCATTTGTGTTCTATGTAGACTTTGCTGATGTAGTGGTGTTACAAACTCCCATGTTAAGCATGCAGAGCTAGAAATTCAATCTGAGTTTTTTTTTTTTAATTTTTCAGCACTTTATTAATTTTTTTTTGATAAATTTAACGCCTTTTATTGCCATTCCTCATTTTACTGTGCTTTGCTTTAGTGAACTTTATAGATACATGTTTTTTTTTTTTTTCCTTGTTAATTTTCTGTTTAGTTGATCTATCCATAAGTGTGATTGGGGTATTAAAG
>NW_011494926.1:4449600-4478787 GCF_000754665.1 Bison bison bison | reverse complement strand
CTGAGCGACTTCACTTTCATTTTTCACTTTCATGCATTGGAGAAGGAAATGACAACCCACTCTAGAGTTCTTGCCTGGAGAATCCCAGGGATGGGGGAGCCTGGTGGGCTGCCATCTATGGGGTTGCACAGAGTCAGACACGACTGAAGCGACTTAGCAGCAGCAGCAGCAGAGTCTGTATTCCAAGAGGCTCAGAGTCTTTAGGACTGTGTGGATACTGGAGGGAAAAAGTAATCCATTTCCTACTTAAAAGTTTTCCATTATTAATAGTGTAGCATGATTAAAGGGGATTCAGAGTCTTTCCTGCTGCCACTGAAGGAATTAGGGGAGCTAAAATGTAGGAGGACCTTCTCTCACCAGGCATTAGGCTCAGTGCATTATATGTTGTCTTATTCACTCTCTCCATATGAGATGGCCTGATCTCATTTGACCAGGGAGGAAGCTAAGATCAGAGGAGTTAACCATGGTCACAGTTAGCAAGTGGCAGCCTGGGATACAGAAGCAAGGCCCATCTGCAGCTCTAGCAGGATGTTAGAGATAAGCACATGAACTGAGATAAGCATGGGGATTTGGAAGACAAGCTGAAGCTCCAGTACTTTGGCCACCTGACCTGAAGAGCTGACTCACTGGAAAAGACCTTGATTCTGGGAAAGACTGAGGGCAGGAAGACAAGAGGGCAGCAGGGAGTGAGATGGTTAGATGGCATCACCGACTCAATGGACATGGGTGTGAGAAAACTCCAGAGGACAGGGAAGGCTGGCATGCTGCAGTCCATGGGGTCTCAAAGAGTTGGACATGACTCAGTAACTGAACAACAAGTTAGAGGGCCTGCTGAGTTCCAGGCACCGTGCTAGACCCTTCCGGACTTCCTTAAGCAGCCATGCATTTATTCCTTTAAAACTCTTTTTGGGAGCATTTAAAGGGGGAAGCCCTGTTAATAAAGAAGTCCTTCATCTACTCCAGGGATCCTCAAAATCTGGGGTCAAATGCCTGATGATCTGAGGTTGATCTCATGTAATAATAATAGATATAAAATGCACAGTAAATGTAGTGTGCTCTAATCATCCCCAAAACATGCTCCCATCTCTGATCCATGGAAAAATTATTTTCCACAAAACTGGCCCCTGGTGCCAAAAATGTTGGGGACCACTGATCTGCTGTAAGCACTCAGCATGGTACCCAGTTCTGCCCCTGCCTCTCAAAACCTTGAATCTGCTGCTTATTTACCTCACTTTTCACCTTAGAAACTTCTTAGTTTCAGCTTAGGCCCCATGCAAATATGATTATGTCTTGCTTCACACCCTAGCTGGTACACTTGAACTGTTAGACAAGGATATTGCACTCTTAGCCAGGCCCATCCGGCTGTTAGAAAGCCCACACACAAGGAATATAATCTCTCTGAGTCTTCCTTTTCTCCTGAGAGGTTAAAATTATGTCTCTGTCACTGTGTAGACATAAATTCTATAACTATATCAAAGTACTTGGGAAAATGTTAAAGTGCTCAACACATCTTAGATATTATTGTTACTAACCCAGAGCACATGGCCCTACTGCTAGAAACAAGAGTAGTAACAGACATGGACTTACCAACAGGTGCAGAGGAAGGGAACTAATATTTTTTGAGTGGTTCCTGTACCAGGGCCTTTCCAAGTTCTAGGGGGAACTTGGAGAGAGTCCCAAAAGATGGGGAAAGAGACGCCACCTCTTAAATGTAAGGCACACCAAGTGCATCCAGGAGAGGAAGAATGGTCAGCTGACTGCATGTGGAGACTACCACTGTGATTACTGTCTTCTCATCACCACCGTGGTAACCATCTTCCCAGATAGCCCAGTGGTAAAGAAGCCACCTACCAATGCAGGAGACGTAAGTGACCTGGGTTCTGCTCTGATCTGGGAAGATCCCCTGGAGAAGGAAATGGCAATCCACTCTAGTATTTTGCTGGGAAATCCCATGGACAGAGGAGCCTGGCAGGTTATATAGTCCATGGGGTTGCAAAGAACCAGACAAGATGGAGTGACAGAGCATTCCTGCACACATACACACTCTCTCTCTCTCTCTGTGATAAACAGACAGCCTGCTGGACTCCTCTTCCCCTCTTCTCATCTTCCACTGAGGCATTAAACAAACCTTTCTCTTCCCAAGTTCTCTTTCTCCATGGACACCAATATAAATGAGATATCAGTGCATTTGTGTTCTATGTAGACTTTGCTGATGTAGTGGTGTTACAAACTCCCATGTTAAGTATGCAGAGCTAGAAATTCAATCTGAGGTTTTTTTTTAATTTATTTTTAATTGGAGGATAATTGCTTTATAATGCTCTGTTGGTTTCTGCCATACCATAATGTGAATCAGTCCCAAGTATACATATATCCCCTCCCTCTTGAACCTCCTTCCCGCCCCTCTAGGTCATCACAGAGCATGGAGCTGAGCTCCCTGTGGTATATGGCAACTTCCCATTAAGTATCTAATGAGATACCTACACATGGTTACGTATACATTTCAATGCTACTCCCTCAACTCGTCTCACCTTCTCCTTCCTTTACTGTGTCAATCTGAATTTTGGCTCAACAGATACTTGAGATACTGTAAACTAAGTAATTTCATTTTTAATTTTATTTAAGTTTCTTAAACCCAATGAGAGACATATAATGCTTCCCATTTTATAAGGACATATATTCCAGCAAGGTAACATTCCCAAGGATGATAAATAAGAGAACTGCAACCTCCTCTCTTGTCCATCTAAATGCAAAGCCTATGTTTCTGACTTTTCACTTCACTGCCTTTCTTCAGGCTCATGGGAATAATTAATAAAATGGTTCTTCTTCATTCATGAAATATTTGTTGATTGTTTTTTAAAGAAAAAAGTTTTCTTTTAATGTACTTTCAAGGAAGCGCTTTTCTAGGAGTTTCAAGCACTGTGAATCTATGACTTTAACTCTGTACAGTAAATAGAAAAACTATTAATAGTTGAAAATGATTTTAATCAAAATGACCACTGATAGACATGTTTATACCAGTCTAAAATGTTGGAATATTGATTCTTAGGAATATGTCACTATATAGAGTCTCTAGCTAAGCAGGGTAGGCAAAATTCATGGTTTAGTATCAAAATGTATTTATTGAGGGCCAGGAATGTCTTTGGATGCTGGTAGGCATTGGAGAAATATGAAAGACAAACAGGTTTTTGTCCTTTAGGAGTTTATAACTGAATTTAAACAGACAAAAACATTCCCAGGACACAGATAAGCAACAGATTATGATCACATAAAGTAAGATAGAGAAAAAATACCCTGAGATTATAGAAAGACTAGATCCATCGGTGCTGGCTGGGGTGGTCAATACATAACAGGGATTGTGAGTTGGGATCTTTAGAATAGGAAGGATCTAAACGTGCAAAAAAAAAAAAAAAATTGAGGAAGAGATGATAAAACCTTAAATGTAGCCAGAGGTTCATAAAAGGACTTTGAATCAACACTTTTATTGAAAAAAGTAAGGCAGGAAGCAGGGGGGAGAAGTTGCCTAAAATTAGCCAGTGTAGTTGGATAGTTCTTCCAATTTCAGAACCTGCCCTTAACATGGCAGAGCTGGTGGATGAAATCAGGTGTTAAAAAGTATTCCCAATTCAAATGCTGGAATAACCTATGTGGCATTATGTCTTTTGGAGGGTCTCTGGACCCTCCAAAGGATGACAAAGAGTTTGTCATCAACTCTTTCCCTGGAATAAAGAATGGCAAGCACAGTTTTAGGGAGGGAGCACACAGATCGGAAAGGACTCAAATTTTATACTACTCCCATCAGCCCTTAACCCATTTCTGCCTCTCATTTAGAGGTTCCTCTTGGCAATGAACTTGGCACCATCTTGAGTAGTTTATACTTGGAGCTTTTAAGATCTGAATTTTCTGAACTGGGTGCTGGTGGTGCTGATGGTAGTAATACAAATTCAATAGTACCTACATCTCATATCACTTTAGTGAATAATATATTATGTTTACAAGCAATGGCATGAAGATAATTTGGCAATTTAGTAGGAACTAGCAAGAAATCAAAATTGTAGAAATTAGTTTCCTCATCTGTAAAATGAAATGTTGGAAAAGGTGATCACCAAGGTCTCTTCTTGCTTTATTAAGATGCTGTGATTCTAAGATTTTATTCTGTATATAAACAAGATCATTAGTTTGAACTCACAGTATTTATTTTAAAACATAGATTTTGAACGCATGCATATGTAAGATTTTTTCAGGTTCCTGTAGTGTCTATTATGCTATTTCACTCAGTACGATTATTGTTATAGTTGAACACTGAAATAATTTTAGTTTACCAAAAGCTCTGGACTCTCTCATGATTAAATATGATGTATAAGCATAAGATGGATTATTATTACTTGTGATTACTTTGAATGAATGCAGAACTCAGCACACATATTCTTAATCAGAATATAGACTTCACTAAATGGTTTTGACATCTTACTTCACCCTAATGTTGTAGACATTCCGAATTAATAACTGCAATAAACACAGTCAACCTATTACATGGGTCAGTTACAAATGTAATGAATATATTGTAAAACACATTTTAACGTTAAGACCTCAGTTCTCATCTGATTGGTATTCTCTTTCTATTTCCTGAAGTGAAGGAGATTTAAATCTGCTACCTAATACATATAATCAGAAAATGTAGATATGAATTCAAATACAATTTCCAGCATTTAATTTTATGTATCTCCATAGTAATTTCATTTCTTTCATTCCATTATTCCATAACAATAAATAAAACACATTCAGAAACCAATAAATATGATAAAATACCAATTTCTGTTACCCATATGGAAGAAAACTTAAAATTGTTGGCCAGACAGTAAATGCCTTTCTCAGTGACTCCCAGGCTGTGCTTAAGCTTCATTTTATACCACCTCTCTGTATTTCTCACTGTGTTTTAACCACAATAGATGTTCATTAAGTACAGTTTAAAATTGCACACCTGCTTGATGTTCTGTTTCTGCCCCTCTAATCCTTTCTTTCTTTTTGTCCCCTTTGTACTTACAGTTCTATAATCACATCTATTACATTTGGACACATTAGAGCTAATAGTGTAACCTGCATTTGATCCATCCACAGAAATGGTTATCATCAGTATGTCTCAGACTTTGCCCCAGGTAAACTGGTGTGGCACCTCCATCATCCTTCAAAACTTCCCATTGTTTTAGGGGAGTTCCTAGGAGATGCCATACTTATGAACACAGTCCTTGCAGGTTTTCTCATAATTTATGTCTTACTTTTTGATTAAAAATTTTTTTTGTCTTAATGGCATTTTACCACGTGCTGCTAAAGTGATTCCATCTAGAATGAGGAGAAAAGAGAATCTGCCTGCAATGCAGGAGACCTGAGTTTGATTCCTGGGTTGGGAAGATCCCCTGGTGAAGGAAATGGCTACCCACTCCAGTATTATTGTTTGGAGGAGTCCATGGACAGAGGAGCCTGGTGAGCTACAGCCCATGGGGTCACAAAGAGTTGGACATGACTGAGTGACTGACACTTTCACTTTCATGTTTAAAAATCAACTTTTAAACAACCACACTTCTTAGTATGGCATGCAAGACTCACCACGACCTGGTATTTATGTAATTTCTAGTTTTATCTCTGATCATTTTCTGCCTTAAAATATATACTGTAGAAATATCTACCTGCTTTATTTTATCAGCATATGATTCCATCTTTTGTTTTATGTAAGTTGTTTCCAGAGCCTGAAATGTCCTTCCTACCCTCCTTCAACTGATTTCATCTTCTCTTCATTCTTTAAAATTCAGCACACAGATAACCTCCTCCAGGAAGCCTTACCTGAAACTTCATATGATCTCAAGTCCTTGCTTATGTGCTAAAAAAGTTAATAGTAATAATAACAGCAGGTGCCTATTGATGACTCAGTTCTAGACTTTGTTCTAAATGTTACATTGAATTTTAATCTAATCAAAAGCCATATCAAATAGGTATTACTATTCTTCCTATATAACGTTTGAAAATCACATAGCTAATAAGTGGAGTAACCCATAACTGTTTTCTTCCTTCAATGGCCATAATCACAGCTTGTCTTGTCTGTATCACATTCTTCTTCTTCAACTGGACAGTACACTGGTGAGAAATATAATACCAGAATTCAGGAAAAGGCTTCAGGCAGGACACATAAATTTAAGAACTGTGTATTGTAGTTAGTGACTGAAGCTAAGGATTTGTTGAGAGCACCTGAATAGAGCTTTTAGAGTGAAAGGTAAGAGAATTGAAGACGGCATCTTGGATATTTAAGGGGTAGCCAGAGAAGCAGAAGCCAGTCACAAAAAGAAGAAAGAATAGACTCAGAGTTAGAAGTGAAGAGAAACGACACAAGATCCAGAGACAGCAATTAAAACAAGAACAATAAACACAGTAAAAAGCTGCAAAAATGTCAGTAAATAAGAGCACTGAAAAAAATGATTGACTGGAAGGAAGAGACTACAGAGAGTTGTGGATAAATGGAACCCCAAATTGAAGCAACAGATGAAGCTTGCATTTCCATGAATGAAATTCCAGAAGCAATTAGGGGGAGGCACTCAAGCTGAAAGAAGCATTAGTTAGATTGTTAGTTAAATCTGTTTATCAGTGGACAGGGAAGAGAAAGTGCAGATGGAAAGAATGGAGATACAAGAAGAGCACAGTTGAAGACCCTTCTATGACAAAAAGGATGGAAGAAGCTGGGAGTTCCTTCATTATTTCACTTAACAAATCACCTACATTCGAGGTGTGCCTCTTCGGCACTGGTGGTACAGCTGTGATCACATGAAACAAAAACCCCTGTCCTCATAAATCCTGCGTTCTAGTCTAGACGACTTTTTGTTTTGTAATTTCATTTCACTTAATTTTAATCTTAAAGGCAAACATTTTCATTGTCTATTTGCTGAGTATTATTTCAACAACGATATACTATATGGACATTGATATGCCTATTATTATCTATTATTTTGTGTTACGGATGAGATTTACTTCTTTATCTCTGACTATATGAAACATATTTCTTTAAGTTTCCCTCTGGGTATTCTATTCACACCACATGTTCTATGCTTACGTGCTTGTTCTTTCATTTGTTGGGGTTTTTACCACTCTTCCGCTGTGTTGGCCCTCCTGAAAGGTTAGCTGTCTTCATTACATACTTGCCCTCTGCAACAAATGTGTCCTGTGAGCTCTTAGACTTTGGTGTATATGTACACAGGAAAGGCTTTTGTCAGTGGTTGCAACCTTGGTTTACTGCTAGCTATGCATATCTACTTCCCACTTGGGGGATTTATTAATCTCTCAAATCTTCAGCCAGAATTGCCTTACTGTTTTCAGATACAGTCATATATTTATTGATTCCATTTTAAACACACATTTTATGACTTGTTGGAGAATAGACTGACTTTACCATATATTCAACATGCCTTCTAAGACCAGAAGTTTCAACGGGTGTTGACGATTGATAGACAAAAACTTTTCATTAAGAATTTTTAGGATTGATTTTTAGGAGCCTCAGATTCCTACTGTTCTTAAGGGGACTCTCATTTCTCCACTCATGTTTTCCATCAGAATGGATTTTCCTTAAACCATCTTGTGTTTCTTTGCTTATTCTGTATCTGGGAAAACCTAGCAACGGATGGTTTGCTGGGACTGATCAATTTTGCATCTTCATTTCCGTTCTACTTGGGAGTGAGTCTGTCCTCAGATAGAATGATTTTCTTCTGTTCCTGCAGATTGTAAGTTTTATTTATGTTATAAAGTAAGGCCTCTTCAATCCCTATCAAAGGAAAGATGCTATTCAGAGAAACTCCTTTGGAAACCTAAAACATATCAATGGGTGATAGCATTTCTCTTGGAGATTTCATTGACCACATGAATATAGCAACCACTTTGATGTCTTAGACCTAAAAATACTAAGTGATCACTTGAGATAACACCTATCTCCAGAATTTATTGACATTCTCAGGAATTACAATTAGCTTTCATATTGTCATAATACATAACAGTGTCTACCTCACAACCAGAAAAAATAAATTCACGCCTCATGGATGTGGCAGGAAAGCTTTAAACATCTGAGCTCTAAATTTTTTTTATTCATTTTTGAGTAAACTCATTTTTGTCTTAAGAAAATCATGCACCCTGAGATTTGGTTTATCTCAAAAATTAGGATACAAAAGCATTTGCATTCCTGCTCCAGTGTTAGTTGGATCTAACAAGGAAAATATTCCTTAGAAACTTTGGAAATATATGCAAATGGATGGAATTAACTTGTAGATTTCATTCCAATTATTTTGATTTTGAAAAAACATCACAATCAAAGGAAAACTTTGGACACAGTATTTCACATCACTGTGATTTTACTGAAAACAACTTGAGAAGAAACAGTAGAATCCAGGAAACCAGTTTGTGTTTAGAAACCATCTCATTGTTTTTATTTATTGCTAATTCTCCTCCTGGAATCTCTTCTCCTGCACTGAACTAAATGCTAGATATGCCATCTCTCTTTTCTACATATTTTATTTAAATAGAAAACAATATGGAAAGAGTAATCTTTTAAGAATAATAATCAAAAAATGTTTCTTTGCTAGTATTAATATACAGAATTTATAGCAACTCTCAGATATTGATAGTCTGTACAAAGTACCATTCTAGACTCTTAAACACATCTCATTGAGTTTCAGCGACAAAGCCTATGATGTTATTTCTCAGTTTTGGTATGAGGAACTAAGGTTCATAGAAGTTAAGGAACTTTCCCAAGGTCACACAGAGATGCCAATTTATTTACTTTTTGCTTTTTTAATTGAAGTATACTTGATTTATAATGTTTCAGGTATACAGCAAAGTGATTCAGTTATATATGTATGTGTGTATGTGTGTATATATATATATTGATTTTCAGGTTATTTTCCATTATAGGTTTTTATGAGATATTGATTATAGTCCTCTGCAGTATACAGTAGGTCCTTGTTATTTATCTATTTAAAATACAGTAGTGTGTATATCAGAGAAGGCAACGGCAACCCACTCCAGTACTCTTGCCTGGAAAATCGCATGGACGGAAGAGCCTGGTGGGCTGCCGTCTATGGGGTCGCACAGAGTCGGACATGACTGAAGCAACTTAGCAGCAGCAGCAGCAGCAGCAGTGTGTATATGCTAATCCAAAATTCCCAACTTATACTTTCCCTGCCGCTTTCCCATTTGGTAACCATAAATTTGTTTTCTATGTCTGTAAGCCTATTTCTGATTTGTAAATAAATTCATTTGTATCATTTTTAAAGATTCCACATATGTGATATCATATAATATTCACCTTTCTCTGTCTGACTTATTTCACTTAGTATGATAATCTCTAGATTCATCCATGTTGCTGCAAATTACAGTTTCATTTTTTATGGCCGAGTAATATTCCATCATAGATATATACACACACACACATATATAAATATATGTATATATTCTACATCTTCTTTATCCATTCATCTGCCAGTGGACACTTAGCTTGCTTCCATGTCTTTGCTACTATAAATATTGCTGCAATGAACACTGGGGTGCATGTATCTTTTTGAATTAGAGTTTTTGTTTTTCCTAGATATATGCCCAGGAGTGGGATTTCTGGGTCATATGGTAACTCTATTTTTAGTTTTTTTAAGGAACCTCCATATTGCTTTCCACAGTGGCTGTACCAATTTACATTCCTACCAATAATGTAGGAGGGTTCTCTTTTCTCCACACCCTCTCCAAGATGCCAATTTAGAAAACAGGACTTCATATAGCAATTGCATTCTGATTTTGGTAAATACCCATAAGGTAACTGAAGAGGAGAGTGAAAAAATGACCTTTCTCCTCCTTCCTGGTCACCCCAATTCCAGGGAAAGGAACACTGTGCAAAATCATTTTGATCCCTCAAAACCCAGCTAATTTTTTCCCTCCCTCTATTAGATCTTATCTGGGCTTCCCTGGTGGCTCAGCAGTAAAGAACCCACCTGCCAATGCAGGAGATGCAGGTTCGATCCCTGGGTTGGGATGATCCCCTGGAGCAGAAAATGGCTACCTACTCCAGTATTCTTGCCTAGAAAAATCTCATGAACAGCAAAGCCTGGCCGGCTACAGTCCATGGGGTCGCCAAGAGTGGGACACGACTGAGTGACCAAACAACAACAGCGATTAGATCTGTCCTGGGCAGGAGGGCATTGGAGGAGAGCTAGGAATGCCTTCCTTGGGTCTAGTTGCCCAGAAGCAGTTGGTATCACTATGATTGTTAATGTCATGAGATGTTTTCCCCTGAACTCCAAAGAAGGCCCTTCCTGGGTTGACTTGGACAGCTCCAAGATGCTTTCTTTGTTAAAATACACACCGATGTCTGGACAGATACCCACAAAACCTACAGTCGAACATCATCTCCTGGAGTTCAGAAGTCACTCATATCTCCAGGCTTCTGTTCAGATTGAGCAAATAATGAATCCTGGCCTAATTTTGATTAGCCCCTGTGGCATCCATCCGTGTGGATGATTGGACAAGAGGAAATACTGTCTGATCTGATGCCAGAAGCTGCATGCTACTCAAATAATATTTCTTTCTACACTCTCCGTACTAAAAACCATACAAGGAAGCCATGATGTTAGTTAACTCCTTCGAAGGTGTTTAAATTATTCAACTGTTTCATGAGAAATGAATAATTCTGATAAAAAAAAAATTAGTCAACTTTTGGGAGAGCCATTGGTAATGAGAAACATCCCAGAGAATTCTGACCCAGAGAAATATATTTAGGCTCAAAGGGAAGAATATGTTGGATCTTCCTTCTATAAGCCCCTTCCTGCCCCCTTTCTCATCCCCTACCCCCCAAGAAAGAAAGTAAGGTAACTGCCGTGCACAGACCTCCTCATTTCCTCTGTAGCAGCGAGTGCTGCAGCGAGCTGGAAACCTCATATTCACAAGGCAAACAAAGCATCATTTTTTAATGACTCTTCTGAATACATTTTTGCAGCAGCTTCCCTAGACCTGCTTGTCATAATGGTTTCTTCAAACGCTTTTTAAAGCCTGTGGTGTTCAAGGCCCTAGCCTTCCCCCTCTCTTGCTTGTTTTTTATGTGTCACAGTTGTCAACTAAAATAGAGCACCTAGCCTTTGTTTCAAGATGGTACCTGATCAATATCATCAATCCGTCTCACCCCTCTCCCTCTCTCTCTCTCTCTCCCTCTCTCTCACGCACTCTCTCTCTCTCTCTACAGCTGTATCCATTTCCTCCTGGCAAAAAGGGACTTTATGAATAAATGATACTGAAATGCTGAGGGTTCAGATACTAAATAATGAATTTCACCACCAAAAACACAACAACTTCTCCAATCATAAAATACCGCTCCTTCCATATTGATTGTGCTTTGGCAACTAGATGCAGTGCTAGGCTTCATTCTGCAAGGTGTTTAAAAAGAAAAACAGGTTTACCCAGGATTTATCATGTATGGAAAAATGTAATCTCTAAGTAGGCTGTCTGCTAATGTCTGGCATAATGTTTCTTCATAATGGTTAACCCTTTTTCAGGGAGTGGAATAATGCAAACAGTGCCTCTCTCTAGATGGGAACTTTGCTTCATGGGACATTACAGTAAGTGTGTCATCTGTTCTGTGCTGTTGTGCGGGTACTAGCTTGTAATGAGAATGCAAATCTCCTTTTATTTATTTATTTTTTAAACCTGCTTGTGTGCAGGGCGCAGAGCACCCTGTAGCAGGACAGGGAGTAGATGAGAGTTACCTGCAGCGCGCGTTGCTTCTCATGGGGCTGGGTGCTGGGTGCGCGCGGTTCACTGACTGTTGCATGGAATGGGTCAAGGTTTGGGAGCATTCGTTGCCTGCTCAGATGTGACTTGCTTTCCTATTTCCCTCATGAATGGTCTCTGCTGGCGTATTTCTGATGTGCAAAGAATGCCAGTATCCGCTATCTAAGAGATGACTGGGGTCAGAGAGGGTAGCTACTTGGCATGTGATTGGCAAAAGCTGTCTTCTCTCAAGTTGTAGGCTAACTTTTTTGAGTGAAATGTTCTGTGTCTGCCTATAAATTTGCTTTACTGCCTATTAATGTCAGAGAAGCTTCATTTTTAATTAGGTAGAATTGAGTCAACTTTGTTTTATGGGGAACACTCCGCATTTCAATGACATGTTATTTTGATATATACTTGGCGTAGTAAGGTTATCAGGTGATGTCAGTCATATGAAGGAAGCCAAGTAAGTTTGGAGGCTTGTCTTTGCTGTGTTTCTTTTATGAAATTTCTGTTAAGCTGGATTGCTCTAAGGATTTTAATGTCGAAAAAGTACAAACATGGTTTTTTTGTTTTCTTTCTTTTCTTTTTGGACATTCATCTGCTTGCTAAAAAAAAAAAAATCTGTTTTTGTTTTTTAACAGTCAGGGGACAATAGCTAATGTTTACTCATTTACCTGTATGCTAAATGTATGCTAAAAGAAAGCATCATTTCCATTTTATTTTTTGAGAAAAACTTAATTTGAGGAGAAAAAAGGTAGGCATTAATTTAGAGCTACTGATGCAATGAAATGGAGGAATATATTTGAGCTATTAGCCATTTCAATCTCCTGCCTACAAATAATTGATGAGTTTCTATTAAAGATTGACAAGCTAGCAGAGTGCAACGCATTTTTACTAGAAAACTGCAGCATGGACAGTGAATATGCATTATTCCTTTTATTCTATTGCTCCACATTAATAGTTCTGGAATTAAGCTTTATGTTCCTATAGACCTATTGATTAGCATTTAACTGGAGATGTACGTGTGCCCAATCCTGGTCCCCTCCCTCTTCGTGATAATAATTTGAAGTTCGTTGGTTGTTATTCACAACCTGTTTTCATGTTAGTATTTTAAATACATGAGGTTTTCATGTGTCTCCTTAGGACTGGGAAAGGATTTAATGCTATGTTGAAAAATCTTCACTTGCCTTCCTGACAATTAGGACACTAGGTAATGTCACTCAGGGATTTATTGGGACTTAGGATTGGAAGAGTTCCTCCTCGGGGTCCCAGCTCTGAAAGTCAGCTTCAGTTGTCAGAGTCACTGAAGGGTGTGTCTTGCTTTATAGACTGAATTACGTGTCTTGAGCACAGACTTGCTTTACAAGGATACACAGAGATCAGATAGGTACCCTTTACATACTTTGTTTGTTTATGCATGAAACAAAAGATTGATTGGAAGAGGAAAAAAAGCACTGTAGACTTCCAGGATGCATTCTATAGTCTCCACAGGTTTATGACTCAGTTCACAGGGTCTTGTACAATATCATTTGGATAAGATTTGACTTTCTTAGTGTGAGTGTGTGTGTGTTTTCTGCCTTCCTTCCCTGCATTCGCTCCTCATCTTGGTTTGAGAGCAATATTATCAGCAGCTTCCTTCTGAGACCTGATTAAAACAATGTTTCTTAATAGGATGGAAAGTGCTCACAATATTTTAAATAACAGCTTTCCTTAACTGAATCGATAGTACATTATTTTTTAACTTTGCTTGTCATCAGTGCCTACTGAATCTGCCTGTAAGATGCTGAGGGAGTTGCACACTTACAGAATCACCAGAAAGAAATTGGAAACACATCTGTGATTTTCACCTCATTTAATTTGGGGCTGCCCCATTACAGCTGGGTGGTGAAAGTGGGGCAGTCGGCATGATGTTTCCACAAAGTGTTGTTTTTTGATAAAATTCTGGTAGACACTTCATTTCACCTAGGGCAGTTCTCTCCTGTCTTTGCCCTCTTATGAAATCAGATGCAAGAATGTAGGGGGCTGCTGGCTGACACACTCACATAATGTAAGGACAGCCACCCTAACGTGCATATTTCTTTGTAAACTAAGGACTCCATAAATATAACAAGCATTCAACTCCAATCAAAAGTTTCCAAACCTAAAAACTCAAGTCTCAAATTACAAATCTGAGCAAAGTTTTTATTAAGAGACTGAAAGCTATATTTTGTGGTCTATGACCTTCTTATTTGAATCTCATTATATCTTTTTATTTTTGTGGCCATTTTGGAGAATGGAAAGCAATCTGACACTCACCTTTGATGAAAATTAACAGTACACTTAAACTTTCAAAAAATTCTAGAAATCCCTAAAGCTTTTTTTGGTTTTATTTTTAGTATATAGTGATATACAGTATACAGCAAGAAGTATTAAGACTGAATACAATTTTTTGCAGCATATCTGATTTTCTTTGGTATTTATGAATATTTTTCCTATAGAGGAACACATAGGTGAAAATAGTTCACCACCACATGATTTGTTTTATCCTTAGGCATTGCCCAAGGTTATTGGAACATCCTTCGTTTTCAGTATCGAAAAGTGAAATGCACAACAATGAAGATTTTATTAAAATGTATGTTAACCCATTACTGTATGTTCATTTTCAATTCTTTATCAGAAAGCCTGATGTATCATTTTGTGTGTGTCATTCTTTTAAAAAAAGAGATGAGTCAAGTAAAGGAGCAAATTTAATGGGGGAATTTTATGGGAAACATTATACAAATGGCACTGTATGTGATTCCCATTATTAAAATAATTTGTCATTGTATGAAAAAAAGATATGAATTTCAAGAAAGAGTCTTCTTTAGTTATCTGCCCTTTTTTTAATGACAGTGGCTTTTATGCAGTAAAGACAGACACATTCTCAGGCAAAGCCCATTTCAGGCCAGAATTTCTGAAAGCCCTATTAATGTTTCATGCTAATCAAGGAGAGTGGGAAATAGAGCTGACAGGTGCTTTCTACTCTGCTTATTCCTGTCTTCCTGCATTAGACATTACTAGCTAAAAAAGGGCCAATGGGGTTCTTTTCCAATGCATATAGTAAGAAGGGCAAAAATAAAATGAGTCTTGGCTTAAGTTTCCTGTTGTTTTCCATCTTGGACGAGCTGATAACGTTCTTGGTCATATGAGTGCATTGATTATTAATAAGTCTGTTTTACTCTAAACTGTAACCTCAAAAGGGATGTGCCATTTGGACCCAGCATTCCAGTACAGTGAGCCATGCTATTTGTGAATCTATAAAAGTTCCATCTGGACTTCCCCTGTTAAAGTATTGTACCTACAAGTAATTTGAGCTTTTTGCCTATATCTGATAACTTTAATGGAAATTTCATGGGTGGATGTGATAAATTCAGTCACCACCATGCTATCTGGGGACATAATTTAGACTGGGATAAATATACTCTCTGCCTTCTTTTCTAGAATGCTTACACATAACCACACTTGTCAAAGCTCAGTGCCAGAATGAATACATTCCATCACGTCTAGCCCAAGAAATGATGTGTTGGTTGTAAAATGTTTTATTTTGTTTGTTGTTTTTCATATCTATATATAATTTTAATCTGATTGGATCCACTAATTTATACATAAGATCACTTATTAAGTAAAATCCAAGTACCTTACTCTTATAGGAAAGCCTTCATTTATGCTCACAATTATGGGCTTAAAAATGATATCTTAACATGACTGACTTTGCCACATCTTTTATTCATAGAAAAACTTTTTTTTCTTAAACTGCATTTAGACACGCCAAAGATCATTACATTCAACTTTACCTACTGAAAGCCTGCCATTTGCTGGCACCTGGTGTCTATCTTAGGAAGGTGGGAGGTGACATATGGTGCCTTTGGGATAGAATAAAATATTACTGTGTGAAGTTTTCAGATAGCGAGGGTGAGGTCACTAAAAACACTGATAGAAGAACAAACTGCAGTTATCCATAACTGAGAGATATAGAAACAGACAAGTTATTTTACCCCTACTTGAAGATGGAAATTTTTTCATGATCAGTTGCCCAGGAAACATTAAAACTGTGCTAAGTTTTGAAAGTGATATAAAGGTCTACGCGTGCATGTGTGCTCAGTCACTTCAGCCATGTCCCATTCTTTGGGACCCCATGGACTGAAGCCAGCCAAGCTCCTCTGTCCATGGGATTTCCCAGGCAAGAATATTGGAGTAGGTTGCCATGTCCTCCTCCAGGGGATCATCCTGATCCAGGAATTGAACCCAAGTCTCCCACATTGGAGGCAGATTCTTTACCCACTGAGCCACTTGGCAAGTACATAAATAAAAACAAAGAAATTATCTTAGGTCATGGAGCCTATCAGCAAAATGAAACAGGACTTTAAAACTTTCTTTTCTTATCCCTCAATGGGAAAGACTTTCTGGCCATGTCCACATACCTAGGTAGAGCAGAATATGGAAATGAACTTGTGCAAATGAAAGCTTTCTATTCTCAGCTTCATCGGATCAGAGCAGGTATTGACCAGATTTTGCATAGTCTTAACTTGAAGGAAACACTTCCATGTTAAAAGGCTTGAAATTCGAGAATTAAGAGAACTACATCTTAATGTAATAGCCTTGTCACTCAGATGATTCATTAAAGGCAATTGCCCTTAAATTTGGAGGGACAGACACTTTAAAATCTGATGAAAGCTGTAGACCCTTCTTTGAAAAATACACATGCATTCAAAATTTTGCATAAATACAGTGGGGTCCACAGATTATTTAAAACCTATCTGTAGGTTCTATATGGTTCCAGGGATGACAGGATAAAAATCCTCCACTTGTACCCACCTAGTTATTATTGAAAATGCAATTTAGCCTCAAACTTGTAAAGCTTTATATTTTTCAGACTAAAGACAAATAAGAATCTAAGAAACATGTTTGATCCCTTTCTCTTTCATCATGCCTGGTCACTTGGTCATAGTTGATTCTTCTGAAGATGGCATTTAAGGGTGCCATTTCTTCTCAAAGAAGAAGACCCTCACACAAAGCACACAGTAGTTTAGTTCTATGAGGAGCAATACAAAAAAGGACTAGATACTTGAAACAAGAGATCTAACGTCTTTGTTTCTGAAATGGAGACCTGCATCCCCTAGAACTCTAGTCCACTTTTCCCTTGAACCGGGCTAAGCCTCATCTCTCTGAGGTTACTGTTGGAGGACTTATCCATGGCCAGGATAAGGATATCTTTATCCTTACCCTTATCCTCCCTTCGTATGCTTAGTCTTTCAGTCATGTCTGCCTCTTTGCAACCCCATGGACTAAAGGCCACCAGGCTCCTCTGTACATGGAATTCTCCAGGCAAGAATTCTGGAGTGGGTAGACATTCCCTTCTCCAGGAGATCTTCCTGACCCAGCGATCGAACTCACATCTCCTATAGTGGGCCTGCCGATACCTGAAATCACTTTTATCAGATTCATTGTAGGTCATTATAATAATAAAAGAAGAAAAAATATGAAGAGACATTTGACTACTGATGTTTTGCTAGGAAACTCAACTTTTTGATTTGCTACTGAGTCATTTTAACTTTGTCTGGAATTCTACAATATTGTCACTGTTCTTGAAAGTGTTGGTTTCATTTTCAAATAGACTTTCCTGCCTTTGCTCAGTCCAGAGCCCATCATGTAGCAGATGCCCAACAAAAATCACTGAATGAATTAGTGAGTAAATGAAACTTGATTCCACAACTCAAGACACCATCTTAGTGAATGATGAAAATGTCCACTGATATCATGAAACAAAGTTTTCTAAATTGATCTTCAAAAGTTATCACAGACTGATACCCATTTGCTTCAGGCTAGTTTAAAATGCAAAACATTTTAAACAATCCTAGCTTTTATTTCTCTTTTCCGTCTCTTCTGTATGTTGCTTTATGTTTCCAAATGTTCAATCCCTACTTCATCAGAGGTTGACAGTTAATGAGATGCAAAGAATTTTTTTTAAGTTGACATTGTAGTTCAGTCGCTAAGTCATGTCTGACTCTTTGTGACCCCATGAACTGCAGCATGTCAGGCTTCCCTGTCCTTCACTATCTCCTGGAGTTTGCTTAAATTCATGTCCATTGAGTCAGTGATGCCATCCAACCATCTCATCCTCTGTCACTTCCTTCTCCTCCTGCCCTCAATCTTGCCCAGCATCAGGGTCTTTTCCAATGAGTTGGTGCTTCGAATCAGGAGGCCGAAGTATTGGAGCTTCAACTTCAGCATCCGTCCTTCCAATGAATATTTAGGGTTTATTTCCTTCAGGATTAATTGGTTTGATCTCGTTAAAGTTACATCTGGCAAAACTGTGCTGGCAATGGGTGCTAGCGAAATCATTTTGAAATCCTAACCCCAAGCAACATTTAAATTGTAAAGGTAAATATGATTCTTTCCTATCAGTGTCTAGAAATATACAGCAATATTAACTTTTTTGTTTTATTACATATGACTAAATTCTTATTACTCAATATACGTGTATATATTGTATATATATGTATGAAGTGAAACAAAAGTGAAAGTTGCTCAGTCGTGTCCAACTCTTCACGACCTCATGGACTATGTGGTCCATGGAATTCTCCAGGCCAGAATACTGGAGTGGGTAGCCTTTCTCTTCTTCAGGGGATCTTCCCAACCCAGGGATCGAACCCAGGTCTCCCGCATTGCAGACAGATTCTTTACCAGCTGAGACACAAGGGGAGCCCATATATGTCAGTTCAGTTCAGTTCAGTCGCTCAGTCGTGTCCAACTCTTTGCGACCCCACATGCATTTATATATACATATATATAAAGTTATATCTATATTACAAAATTTTATAATTCTAAAATTGTTGTCTCCTGATCCAAATATGTAAGCAGGATTAGCTTTGATAGTTTCAGGCTATGATTAACAAATAGCATTAATCAGCAATATTTAACCTGATTTTATTCTCCACTCTGAACTATTTCCAGTTCCATCGCTAATATTTTTCTCTTCAGGGAAGACATAAACCATCCTACAATATCGTGACTTCTCCATTTAAATTTTGCACAAAAGGTTTGGTTTTTTTTCCTCTATTCCTAGAGTCCTGGAGTCAACCTTCCATGAACTTATATTACATTTTTTAAGGACAGACACAAATAAATCAAGTTTTCAAAACAACATGATTTTTTAAAAAAAGATTTTTAGCAGCGAATTGCAGAATGGCTCACAGTGCAGGAATATAGTCAAGTTTGCATCGGGTAAGGCTTATCATTATTTCTAAGACTATTGTGGTAAGAATTAGATTTCTCTTGTCTTTCCTTAGCAAGTGTAAAACAAATGCATTCCTTCTGACAGTCTATATTCTTAAAGCTCTTTTTTTTTTTTTTTGAGAGGTGAGGAGGAAAGAGAGTTAATTTTAGTAGTTTCACCCCATCACATACCTGTCATTTTTTAGAAGAGGAAAGCCATTTCCAGAGCATTACTGTCATTTCTAAATCGACTAAACACAGTCTCCTAGCAGCCACAGAATCCCCTGATAAGGACAAATAGTTATATAAAGACAAGCATTAAGATTGCAATGTCACACCCCAGAAGCTATTTTCATGTAGCTTTCCAAAATGGGAGGAAAACACCTCAATCTGGTTGTCAGGTACATATCAGAAGATATAATTACATTCTGGGAGACTCTAGGCAAATCCAGAAGCAATGACAAGCACACTTGTGATAAAGAATCTAAAGAATCAGTCCCCAGCACGTATAAGCTCCATCACTGTTATATCTCAAGGTGAGGGCCATCGCTAAATGAACTTTACAGTGAAAGATTCTCTTGCCACCAGGATGCCTTGCCATACATACATCACCTGGACCTGGGCCATATGGCCAAGAGAAGGCTGCTTTGGTCCCATAAATGACCACCAAGAACGAAGGTCTCTTTACCTAAACAGATATAGACAGCATGCTCTTCTCGGGCAGTACTGTCATCAGCATGAGGGCAACTTAGACGCTGGAGCAGAGAGCAGAGTCTAGGATGGGGAGCCAGTTGGGTTACATGAGTTTTACATCCTGTGGTCCCTTCTCCCACTCAGTTTAAGAAAACATGTTAATGACACAAGAAGATCTGTACCTCTTGTCATACTCAGTTCTATTGGTTGAATTCATGTGAGCCAAAGAATTAGATCTTACTCATTAGGTAGTTAAGATATTTGATATTCATAGTTGAAAGGAGATCAGAGTAATACAATAGAAAATGTAGCAACCAGTACATTAGAAAGAAGGTAAACCTGGGAAGTAATCTTAAGATGTCTATTTAAAACACTCAGATCTGGGAAACTGTTTAAGTAACTGTAATAAATCATTAATGAGTGAGCGGTAAAACACTATTTAATCATTAATTAACCATGTATTAACAATAGAAAATATTAGTAATTCATTCTTAATTCACCTAGTGATAGCTACAATATAAGTGCTTGTGGATTCATGTAATTAACTATTTAGCTTATTTTCTAATTAAGTTTTAACATGGTTCTAATGAGAATTTTGCTTTTACTAATCACCTCGATAGCATGGCAGTTTACATGCTTTTCAACTTAGCCTTGCACTCTTCATGTTTTGCTTACAATTGAAATGTTATTACATACAATTATGTTTATTTATATGTAAAATATTCTCAAGATGCAATTTGACAAAGCTTTTATATAACCCATTCATTTTTATATACATAAAATTTTTATTTTTCATTTTCAAGTTTCTAAAAAACCTTTAGTCTAAATTGGGCTTTGATTTGATTGAAGTCAATTATAGAGTTTCTAAATGCTCAGGATTTCTAAAATAATTGTTATATAAATGTTATTCCCACTGGAATATAAAAGATACTTGGAGGAGCTTTTGCCTGTTTTAACTAAAGTTTTCAGTAAGTACTTCACTTTATCTGTCTGTGAAAAATGGCTAGCTCAATTAACTTTTACTACAATGAAACAAATAAATAATATTTAATTTGTATATATTTTACATCAGGCTTTGGTAAAAAATTTCATCCTGAGAAACTAAACCTTATCTTATTGACCATTGTGAGAAAATTTCTTCAAACGAGATTTGAAATCACTCAAATAACAAAGGTGATCCAGAATAAATAATATATTATTGCATCCACTAAGGGCGGAAGAGTAAATTGTGGGCTTAATATTATTTTCTTCTTCTAGTTAATATTATAACAATGATTCTTAGTAAGTATATCTGTGGAAATCTAATCATATTAAGTTGGTTATATGTCAGAAATATGACACAATTGACTCTATACTGTGGAGCCAAGTATACATTTTAGTAAAAGATAATATGAGCATTCTCAATCAAAATTTACAGAAAATAATATTTAAGTTGACCACCTAAACAGGAAAAGCACTAAGTACTCTTGTTTGTGGGGGCCTTATGTCAATGGTAAAAGGGGGAATAAATGAAAATAGAAGCAAATCTGAGATACTTTAGGTTAATCATTGGGCGTTTAAAGGGATTGAAGGTGAAGGGCTGTATTTACAGGGCCATCAATTCCCATCACAAAGAGATGGCCCTGTGGCCTTTGTCACACTTGTCAGTCAATCCCAATCATTAGCCAATCAAGCAGTTGGCTGGGGAGAGGAGACAAGAGGGTAATACACTAAGCAAATGGATTTGACTAGCCTAACAAGACTGCACTGGACTTAATGACTGCCAAGTACCAACTCCATTTTTTTCCCAAAGGCAAAACATTTCGGAGTTGTCATAAAGACAATGCCATTGTAGAAATGTCAAAAATTTATTTACCCGTCTTTGAAATTGAGTTTTATATAAGTGCAAATATATATTAATTAACTTTCAACTATTCTGAGGAACATATGAAAAAAAGAAACTGCTAATAATAATTGAAATAGTTTATGGTGGGCACAAAAAGAGCATGTGACTATGGCTGAAATAAAGTTGTTTCTTGGTAAGCTAAATTACCTAGTTCAGGTTTCCAGGAAATAAATAGCGTGGTCCAGTGATGTTATGATCTATCATGAGCAAGGTATTTCTGTTTTTACAAAGTGAGAGCTCTCCATAGGGTGTGTCTTTTTTAAGGAGGGAGTACTCACTATTAGCAATTTAAACCAGATCAATAACGGTAGAAGTATTGTGCTAATGAGCCCAAAGTTACTGCTACCCTCCCTGTGCAGGCCAATTAGGCTCACACAGAGAATAACTCTATTCCCGGACAACTGAGTGTACCCCTGTTCCTGAACAGCCTTGACATTGACTGGGAAGCAGAGTAGGGATGTTAAATGTCGATTTTAAAGGCACCCATTGCTGGGCAACCAGCTACCAATGCCTCTCCAGGAGTCTGAGGTCCTCAGTAGTAACAAGGTCTCCAGAAGAGGTTAGCACCACAGGCCACCTTGACTTAGCATCCAAGTTATCCAAACTCTGTCCTGACAAATCAGGGAGTCTTGTAGATTTCAAGTATCAAATGACTTTCACATATTAGGAAAACTGATTCAACAAAGAGAACAATAAAAAAGGCATTTGCTTTGAATGTCAAGCCACAGTAAAATACTATCGTTGGAATTAGTACTCCAGATTTTTCTCCTCAGCACTAAACTAAGTTATTCAAAGACCAGATCACTCTAGTTTTCATCTTAGACTCTCCAAAACCTACCATAGTACTTACTGTGACCTGTAGGTTAGCATGTAAGACCCATAGATACCTTAAATTTCCTAGTAGTCATGTATAAAAAAAGAATTAATTTAATAGTTTATTTTACTTAACACAATAGATCCAAAGTATGATCATTTCAACAGATAATCAGTGTAAAATGCTTATCTTCCAGCCATGACATGTAAGTGCTCAGTCGCGTCCACTCTTTTGGGACCTCATGGACTGTAACCCATCAGGCTCCTTTGTCCTTGGGATTTTTCAGGCAAGAAGACTGGAGTGGGTTGCCATTTCCTCCTCCAGGGCTCTTCCCAACCCAGGGACTGAACCCGTGTCTCCTGCATCTCCTGCTTTGGAGGTGGGTTCTTCACCTGCTGAGTCATGGGGGGAAATAGCACACTTCAACTGAGACTAATCACACCTCACGTGCTAGAGGGACGCGTGTGGATATAGGAGAGCATGACTACAGATGCTCAGTTCATGCCTTTGATGAGGATATATGAAAGGAGGGACAAGTAAATGACTGAATGAAGAATATCAAAACAGAAAAGTAATCACTTTGAGTTTATTGCACAGATCGAGATTATAAACTATTTAAGATTTTTTAAATTGTACATTAATTGCTGGGTGAAATGATGAGGACCAGTATATGTCAAACTTTGAATCACCTAACTTTTACAGTACCTTTTATTATTTGGAGGATCAGCTACTTGAAAAAAATTTCAGCAACTATTTGCATCTAGATTCAAAGTATTTATTAACTATAAAATTGAGAGTATGTCACTATAAATAGACTACTTCATAGGTCTTTATGAAACAATGGGCTTGCATAAGCTCATTATTTATTATAACTTCAAAATAATTCTAGGAACATTTTCCATTGCAAGTTGAAAGTACATTTTAGAGCAATTTATTCTACAGCAACTCTGCTGCTCATTGCTTTGGTCTGAATATAATTCCAGGTATGGTAGTGAATAAACCATTGTGTTCCATTTTTCCACCCAGTGGTAAAGAACGTGTAGACAGAAGTGGTTAATGTTATACAACTATAGCCAAGCAATGTCCTCTGCCAGGTTCCTCCTGCCCTGCCAGTAAAAATTGAAAGACTTATAACAGAGGAAGATTTTATGAAAAAACAATACAAAGACATCTATAATAATATGTTATCTTATAAAGTATGTTTTATTTTTTTTTCTTTCTCTATCTTTTTTTTTAATTTTATTTTATTTTTAAACTTTACATAATTGTATTAGTTTTGCCAAATATCAAAATGAATCCATCACAGGTATACATATGCTCCCCATCCTGAATAAAGTATGTTTTATATAATACAAAATTGCATACCAGCTAGAGTTCTGTCAACCATTCAAAAAGCATTACATAAAACTTTTTTCAGGGGTAGAGGGGGAGAAATGATCTTTTATAGAAAGACTATTTCATTACTTTTCAGAAAACACACGATTATCTTTTCAGAGAAGAATGTTTTCTAGATTAGTAAAAACCAAAGCAAAAAGACTGAGTTTTCTGAATAGTTTTCCGAATTCTTTCACAGTAAGATTTGCAGGAAAGAGTCTTTTGTATTTTATCACTGTAAAAATATTCAGCAAGCCCAGGTCACTCATTCCATTATATAATCCAGTATACATGAGTGACCTAAGTAGCCTGTTGTCCTTCCACCTTCTGTGTTAGTTTCTCTCCTGCCTCTGTTTCAGTCACTGAGCATTATCATAAATATTGAAGTGTGAAAACAAGGATTTAGAATATCAACAGCTCCACTTAACGCCATTATTTCCACATCATTTTATTCATCTACTACACTCTCCAGTAACTGTCAGAACTTTAAAAGGATGAACTTTAGAATTATGCTTTCCTGGATTAAATGACAATGTATTATGTTCTAATGAACAGATTTAAAGTCTCTCTGCCTGGAGCTAGCAGCTCTTTGCCCAGTTAGGTTTGCTGGATTAGGCACACAGCGGCAGGTTTGGTTTTTAAGTTAGTAAACCACTTTTCCCCAAAGCAGCTATTTTACTTATATTAGTTTCTATTTAGTGCCCCTTAGCTGAAGATAGAGTTCAGACTAACTGGTTTTCCCCAAAGTAAATACAGTAGTTCTCTTACTCTCAGAGTTGGAGGGATTTTTGTGACTTTTTTCTTTTTTCTCTTTCCAAATACACAAGTCATCTTATGCAGTAAAGCATGCTTGTCAATGCACATGTCAGCCAACTTTAAGAAGAATAGTCTGAGAAAAAATAAAAAGTAAATTATTTAAGTGGAGTTGTAGAGGAAGCTTGAAAGAATTCTGTTTGGAGGGTTTCTGTGCTTCACCAATAGAAAGGAGACTCTGGATCTCTCACTAGTCAGCTTCTGTCATAACTGGGGCTGACAGTTCACATTGAAAATTCTGTTTTCTTCCTTCCCAGGAAAGCAAGTCAAAGTTAAGCCAACAAACTGTTGTTGGCAAGTGCCTTTCCTTTGTTTCCTCTTCTTTAAATTAGCCATCTGAGTTTTGTATGGGATTTGTGAATGGGTTTCCAGGATTTTGGACCACAGATTTGAGTAGGCACTAAACACTTTTAAGTAAAAATAAAGATCCTTTGTGATGAAAATTGTGGTCACCTGAATGCAGCTTTCTGGGTGAAGAGAGAAAACTGAAGTTGCATTGTGTGGAAGAAACATACAAGAAACTAAGCAAAACCACTGTTATAATATCATTAATTTTTTTTTTTTTTTGAGCTGCAGTTGAATCTGGCAGTGAGCTATCTCGGGCAGGGAGGGTGGTGTATTTCATTTGTCTGTCAAATGTACTACCACTAATGGATTACTATTAACTTTGGCACACTAATGATTACAGGGAATGCAAGAATGAGTCAAAACTGTGCCATACAGTACTTTGCTCTTATGCAGAAATTATTAACGAAAGTGCTCCTATCTTACTCTGTTTTATGCTTCAAAGTCTAGCATAAGTCTATGCTTCAATGTCTAGTTTGGGATCACTGTAATGAACTTTTCCAAAGTCTTTCTAGAGGCGAAATGCATGCTTCATTTCAAGGAGTACTTCAGGTGTGACTTATTTTAGGAAAACCCATTTTACAAAACTCCAAACCTAACAAAACAGATGAACAACTAATGAAAAAGGGTGATATTCTTCAGAATAACAGAAGAAATAATTATTTTACAAGAGGATTCACTTTACATCTAGGGAAGTCCTTTGCATATTAAATATAAAATTTAATTTTCTGACAATCAGTTATCCTATAACTATGGGGGAATATTTTATTTATGCTTCCACTAAGTTACAGGCAATTTTATAAAATACTCAATCACTAGCAATTTCACTAGAATCAGTGGAGTGATTAGTTGGATCTATATCGTGTCTGAGACACAAACAGGCTTGAGGAATTGGTAAACCTGTAAAACACGGACATATAGGGTTTGTGTTTATTTAATATCCCTGTTATATCAGTTTACCATGTGTGCATGTCACAGCATTGTTCCACTCACTGACTTATCTGAAGATAATACAGTATTTGCAAGACCAGTTCATTAAGGTTAATTTGTTCAAAAATATTAGAATCATTAATTTCTGGCTTATAGCTAATGGCTGTTCTCAGCCAGTGTCTTGCTTCATCATTAGTGTCGCTGAGACGATAACTCACACCCAACTGTTTTTACACTATCTAATAGAATCAATTGATGTGATAGTTGACAAGATGCTGTTTTGCATTTTGTCATCACACTAATGCACATGGCTTAAAGGCATTGGCATCCATAATGTGGGGCAGTTTTGTAGGAGACTAGAATAGGCTGAAGCTGCAAGGGCCATTTTCATAAAATATTAATGAAATTGAAAAATACACTGGGGTTGAAGGCTTGTCTGCTAAATGTAAGGTAAAATCTATTCTGTTCTGCTTTCTGATGACTGTAATTAGCAGCCCTAATTAAAAATTCAAACCTTGTGTATATTTGAAAGCATGAATCTTAGCTCGCATTGTGTTTATTTCCTTTACAAAGTATTTTATTTTACAACACTAATTGAACAGGATCCTTCCTAGTCCGACAGCCGCAGCTGGCTGGAGCCAGTTTATGTATCCAGTCTCTCAAGACTACTTCCTTTTGTAAGCAATAAAACATCTTTAAAAAACATGTATATGCTCTCTATGAGCCATTAACTCTGTGCCACCCAGCACCGGGCTGGTCTTCTTCCCACACATGGTGTTGTATTTTTTTGTTGTTTTTTTTTTTTCACTTAAATGTGACCTCTTTGAAGAGGCTGCTTTTTTCTGATCTTCAATATTTAATGTGGATTTACTTACATTAAATGACCATCTTACCAAAGGAGCGAAGGCCCACTTCTGACATTATTTATGAATAGCCTAAGCTCTGCAAAAATATGGAAGGAATTGCCCGGGAATACCTATTAGTTCCAGTAGAAAAATCTACTTTTGATCATTGTTTTTTAAAGTTATTTTGAAATCGGTGGCTGGGATGCTGATGCTTCACTGGGGAATGTGTGACAGCAAGTGAAGTACTAACTGATTAGGATCTGGTGACTTGGAGGGAAGAGGGATCAGGAGGGGGAGGGGGCAGGGCTGGATGGGGTCAAAGCTAGGATTGGAAGAAGTCAGAGTCCTTAAAAAGTTATTGTTTTTAATAATGGCCAAAATAAGCTTTGTTTCATATGGTGTTCATTAACCACTGACAAAAAAAAGAAGAAAAAAAGAGTCATTTGAAATATGCTCACAATACTTTGGGAGAGGTAACACCTGTCTTTTGTTTGGTCTGCCTGTCCTTTCCTCTCTGGGTCTGTGTCATTAGCTGTAAAATGGGAATGGTTATAATTGTTTTACTTAGATGTTCTATCTACCTAAGAGTGTTGCTCTGAGGACCCCCAAAGATTAAATCTATGAAAGCACTATGCCAATTCTAAAATGACATGCAAATACCAGGGTCTCATTCCAGGTCTATTCATTCTTTACAAGTTGCTCAAACCAGGAATAGAAAATGATAGTCAACTGGGGTCAACATCATCAGAATTATGCTGAAAGTTTGTGCAACTCGATTTATATAACTCAGTCACTAAATAAGGAAATGTGCAGAACAAAGAAGTAAGTCCTTTCCTTTTATACGTTCATGAAGCTTTGACCTGATTTTCCTGGACACTCCATTTCCAGTATGTTGCTGTGATCCACATGACTGAAAAAGTCAGGTATTAATTGCACTGAAATATTATAATTGCGTCCCCACTGATCCATGGCTTTAAGTGATTAAATGAATAAATAAGCAAGGATGGTTGATGCTAAGAGGTTAACGGTACTATTAAAAACCAATGTTTTTCAATATTGGGAATTAAACAGGCTATTTCATACAACTACAAACTATTTAGTTTTTAGAATCATGTAGGCCTTGCCTTAGGTATGGGATCTATATTCCTTATACAGGGAGATTTCTCACTGAAGGAAATGAAAGTTTTTCTGGAGTAAGAAAATATTGAACATGAGACTATTAAGAGGATGTGAGGCCTACTGATATTTGGATGATTGATTTCTTCAACTGACAAATGTTACAACCCACCCCCTTCCACAAATACTTAACTTATTGAACAGCAAGCTGTTTTCTTTTCTATTTGAAATAGGAAAAGCAACATTAATAATTTTGTGTCATGGAAGAGAATCCACTCCAATGATTTTATGGATGGCTAGAATACATGGAGAGAAGAAGGCTTGAGAAAAGTGGGAGGTGATGGATAAAGGAGCAGCTAGACCTCTAGGTCCGGGCCAAGTCTCTTGCAGAGCTCACTCTGGCCCCAAAGGGATAAGCCAGGAGCATGCTGCTGTTACAAAAGACTCATGGTGGATCCCAGAGGTCCATGATCACAGGTTCATGTGCTACCTCTCATTAGGGGGCTCAAGAGGGTCAGAGGCCAATGACAGGCAACCTTCTGTAGGAAATAGCCTGATGAGATGTTCCTCTCCTCTCTGTGCCCAGGGCATGTGCAATGTCACCTTCCCAGGCACACCGGGGAGCAAAGTTTACTTCCTCTCATTCCGATCTCTGCTCCCAAATCTTTTCAGGAGCCTTGCCTTAACATGTATCCTCAGCTTTGCCCTCCAGCGGAACTGTACTCAGCTGTCCTCACCCCAGCTGGTTCTCCTTTCAGGAGCATCCCTACCCAAGGGCTGGCAGCATCAGGAATCCTCCTCAGGCGTGGACACAGCAGGGGATGGAGAGGGTAGGATGAATTGAGAAAGTAGCATTGACTTATATACACTATCGTTTGTAAAATACCTAGCTAGCGGGAAGCCACTGTATAATACAGGGAGCCTATCGCAGGGATGTGATGATTTAGAGGGGTAGGATTTGGGAGGAGAGAGGGAGGCTCAAGAGAAAGGAGATGTATATATATTGATGGCTTCCCTGGTGGCTCAGATGGTAAAGCATCTGTCTACAATGAGGGAGACCCGGCTTCGATCCCTGGGTTGGGAAGATCCCCTGGAGAAGGAAATGGCGACCCACTCCAGTACTCAGTTCAGTCAGTTCAGTTCAGTTCAGTCGCTCAGTCGTGTCCAACTCTTTGCGACCCCATGAATCGCAGCACGCCAGGCCTCCCTGTCCATCACCAACTCCTGGAATTCACTCAGACTCACATCCATCGAGTCAGTGATGTCATCCAGCCATCTCACCCTCTGTTGTCCCCTTCTCCTCCTGCCCCCAATCCCTCCCAGCATCAGAGTCTTTTCCAATGAGTCAACTCTTCGCATGAGGT
>NW_011494926.1:4444803-4449500 GCF_000754665.1 Bison bison bison | reverse complement strand
CTTCGCATGAGGTGGCCAAAGTACTGGAGTTTCAGCTTTAGCATCAGTCCTTCCAAAGAAATCCCAGGGCTGATCTCCTTCAGAATGGACTGGTTGGATCTCCTTGCAGTCCAAGGAACTCTCAAGAGTCTTCTCCAACACCACAGTTCAAAAGCATCAGTTCTTTGGCGCTCAGCCTTCTTCACAGTCCAACTCTCACATCCATACATGACCACTGGAAAAACCATAGCCTTGACTAGATGGACCTTTGTGGGCAAAGTAATGTCTCTGCTTTTCAATATGCTATCTAGGTTGGTCATAACTTTCCTTCCAAGGAGTAAGCGTCTTTTAATTTCATGGCTGCAGTCACCATCTGCAGTGATTTTAGAGCCCCCAAAAATAAAGTCTGACACTGTTTCCACTGTTTCCCCATCTATTTCCTGGAAAATCCCATGGATGGAGGAGCCTGATAGACTACAGTCCATGGGGTTGCAAAGAGTCGGACACGACTGAGCAACTTCACTTTCACTTTCATGTTGTTGTAGGGCTTCCCTTGTGGCTCAGCCAGTAAAGAAATCTGCCTGCAATGCAGGATACCCAGGTTTGATCCCTGGGTTGGGAAGATCCTCTGGAGAAGAGCATGGCAACCCACTCTAGTATTCTTGCCTGAAGAATCCCATGGACAGAGAAGCTTGGCTGGCTACAGTTCATGAGGTTGCAAAGAGTCAGACATGACTGAGAGAATAAGTATGCACATATGTTGCTATATGACAGAAACCAACACAACTTTGTTAAAGCAATTCAGTTCAGTTGCTCCGTCATGTCCACCTCTTTGCAACCCCATGGACTGCAGCACACCAGACCTCCCTGTCCATCACCAACTCCTTGAGTTTACTCAAACTCATGTTTATTGAGTTGGTGATGCCATCCAACCATCTCATCCTCTGTCGTCCCCTTCTCCTCCTGCCTTCAATCTTTCCCAGCATCAGGGTCTTTTCAAATGTCAGTTCTTCGCATCAGGTGGCCAAGGTATTGAAGTTTCAGCTTCAGCATCAGTCCCTCCAATGAATATTCAGGACTGATTTCCTTCAGGATGGACTGGTTGGATTTCCTTGTAGTCCAAGGGACTCTCAAAAGTCTTCTCCAACACCACAGTTCAAAAGCATCAATTCTTCAGTACTCAGCTTTCTTTATAGTCCAACTCTCACATCCATACATGACTACTGGAAAAGCCATAGCTTTTTTTACCTTTACCACAGGGTAAAAAAAAATACCCTCCAATTAAAATTTTTTTAAATTAATTACAAAAAAAAAAAGAAACCTTCCTCAGAATGGCTGTTGGTTGCTGCCACCCCATTCTCCAGAGCCTGCCCCTGAGAAACCAGGTTACCAGACAGTAGAATATGGTGAAAGCTGGATTGCTTCTGAGCACAGGAGGTTCAGGGTCCAGGATCTCAGAGGATGGGTCACAACTCTTGCTGCTTCCCCCACCACCCCCCACCCCCTGGACACTAGGCCACTAGCCTCAACTCTTGTTCTGCAGATCAGGATGCTAGATGGACATGCTAAGATGTGTGGCAAGAGTTGAATAAAAATGTTGGGGAAAAAAATCCCTTACCAAAGAAGCGGAGTGACTTGTATATATTTGGAGGTGGAGAAGGAAGGACCGTTGAGCCAAGCCCTCCCATGTGGGCTCTAGGCTACCAGGCATGGTCAGTGCTGGTCATCAGCCCAATTTCAGGCCCTACCAACATTGCCACTGGAGGCCTTAGCTGCCTTCTCCAGAAGTTACAGTACAATTTCTCCCCTGCCTAGACAGTTCCTATACTTGTGCTGTTTTTGGATCAGACTCTTTCTCAGAAGTAGGTGAGGATATAGTTATGTCAGTAGAGACTCAAGAGAACTAGACTTCTATATTGGCCTTTCAAATTGCCTCTGGTCCAACACTTACCTCTTCCTCCTCTCTCTTTCTTCCAACAGAATCTCTATGGCTTCCCTGTGGCTCAGATGATAAAGAATCTGCCTGCAATGCTGGAGACTTGAGTTTGATCCCTGAGTCAGGAAGATCCCCTGGAGAAGGGAATGGCTACCCACTCAGTATTCTTGCCTCGAGAATTCTGTGGAAAGAGGAACCTGATGGGCTACATTCCATGGGGTCACAAAGAATTGAACACCACTGAGTGACTAAAACTTTCCTGTTCCCAGAAGGAAGGAAGCAAGCAGACTGACTTTAGTTCCTCCTAGAGTGTGAATGATCTTCCCTGATTACTGGCAGCTTAACAGAGGCTTATGCTCCAGAAGGGTGGTCATTCGTGACTCTGGGTTTGCACCTGTTTGACTTCTGTGAATGAACCTAGCCACAGGATTTAGTTCTGTGGAATCTGAATGGAATCAGAAAACAGAGCTGTGAGTGAAGAAAAGGCTTCCAAAGCTCCTGTGAAAGTGTTAGTCGCTCAGTCCTGTCTGACTCTGCAACGCTATGGACTATAGCCTGCCAGACTCCTTTGTCCATGGAATTCTCCAGGCCAGAATACTGGAATGGGTTGCCATTCCCTTCTCCAGGAGATCTTCCCAACTCAGGGACTGAACCCAGGTCTCCTGTATTGGCAGGCAGATTCTTTACCGTCTGAGCTACTAGGGAAGCCCTCTAAAGTGCCTCAGTTCAGTTCAGTCGCTCAGTCGTGTCTGACTCTTTGCGACCCCATGGGTTGCAGCACGCCAGGCTTCCTTGTCCATTGCCAACTCCCAGAGTTCACTCAAACTCATGTCCGTTGAGTCGGTGATGCCATCCAACCATCTCATCCTCTGTAGGTCATGTCTGATTGGGTTCCATGGGTGATTCACCCATTTTGTACAGTTATGTGCTCATGTCACGAGATTTCCTACTTCCAGATGAGGGAAGAGTGGAGGTAGCAATATTCATGATTACATGATGGAGAAGAGAACAGATTGCTTAGTATTGGTTGGCACAGACTGTGGATGTTTTTCTAGTGTATGGCTCTGTCTTTGGAGATTACCATTATAAATCCACTGGAGAGAAAAGTGCTTACACTTTACATTTTTTAAATGCATTCCGTAGGTCACTAGTGTTTACCCAAAAGTAAACTGAGGTGGAGGTTCAGAACCCATTAAAAAAAAAGAAATAGAGCCCACAATACCCTGCACAACCCTAAGAAAGTTCTAGAAATATTTTCTTGAATAAAAAAGTAAAGAATCCACTTTTTGGATTATCTTGCTTTTCTATCTTCCCCTCTTCAGTTCAACTCTTAGGAGAACGTCTCCTGTTATCCATTGGATGTACTCTTTGGGCCAGGAATAATATGTGTATTTTAGTTCAGTAGTTCACCCTGCCCGCCTACGGAGGCATAACTGGTAGGGTCCAGGCAAGACTTCAGATAAGAGATGCACACCAACTACAATTCACTGGCTTGTTATTGTTGTATTATTTATTCTCTACCTTATAAGATCTTTCTTCTGCTTGCTTCTGAGATGCCCAAAGTACTTTACCAGATACTGAATAAATGATTAACCCTCAGAACCCTGCTATGAGGAAAGCAGATTTGCAGTGATGATGGGGAAAAGGAGAAAACTAAATCCCACATTAGGAAAATAACAATTCATAACACAAGGTGAAGATAGCAATTTCTTGCTTGGAAAGGGAAGAGAGCAGAGAATGTTAACCAGTGAACTGACTACCTCGAATTATGCCCTCTTTCTTTCCTCTCTACCTCCCCACTCCATACATACACCCATATTACTCAACGCACTTCCGTATATCAATTTTGTTGGCTGTCACTGAGCAGATAGGAAAGTATATGCTAATATAAACATCACTGCATTTACTAGACCTTATCACTGGCCTAATGCTATTGAATTGATCATACTATACAAGATTTTGCTTAAATTAATTGGCACTGTTAAAAAGCTAAAATGAGGCCAGCACCGAAATTTAGATTATCCCAGAGTTTAAGCTCTTCCTTGCGGCTCATTTCTTGACAAATCAATCTAATTTATTTTCCCTCTTATCCTTTCTCATAGTATCCTGTAATTTTCCTTTGCAAAATTTTAACAATTTATACTGTTATACTTCTTATGTATATTTTTGAGTGCATAATTTCTCCAGTGGACTATAAATTTCATCTTGTCAGAGATTTTATCTCTTTTGTGAGCATTTAGCACAATGCCTGGCACATTATTCTGTACTCAATAAATGTTAGTTCAATAAATAAATGAGTAAACGGAAAACATCGATTTGGGATTAAGATAGACCTAATTCGATCCTTGATCTTACTTTCAAGTTATGCTAAATTGAGAAAATAATTTAACCTCTGAGCCTTGGTTTCTTCATTTATTGTACAAAATAGAACTAAGAATACCTATCTCAGAGTATATTTATAATGATTTAATTAGGTAATATGACGGATTTTAAGCAGTCAAGAAATGCTATGCTTTGTGGGTTAAGATTTGATTTATAGAATTTGCAGATTTTTTAAAAAATGTTATTTCATTCATCAAAACTCCACAAATAATTATGCAAAAGTCACAACTATTCCAAATGCAATTATAATACAAACTTGGAGTCATATTTCATTCATTTCTGGGTTTCACACAACTTTAGAAATGGGACCTTGCATTGAAAATGAGCTCAGTAAATGTGTACTCAGTGGATTAACTAATTTTATGGATAAGGAAACTGAGGAAAGTACCAGGGACTTGCC
>NW_011494926.1:4427252-4444703 GCF_000754665.1 Bison bison bison | reverse complement strand
GGACTGCAGCCTAGCAGGCTCCTCCGTCCATGGGATTTTCTAGGCAAGAGTACTGGAGTGGGGTGCCATTGACTTCTCTGAGGGACTTGCCTAACTCCATACATCTAGCCTAAGGAGCAGAGGTAGGTTTTTCTGAATCCTCATTTAATGATCTTACTACTAAACATCATCACCTGCTTTTAATTATAGATCAGATATCACACTAATAACATTAAGAGTAATTCATTTGAGTACATTACTCAACTGTCACTTATGATACCAAGATTTTTTTCCTTGGACATTTTATAGAAAGCTTGGGCTTTAGAGAAAAAAATGACCTAGTTTCAAATCTCAGGTGTGCCATTTCCAAGTTGATATTAGTAAATTACTTAATCCCTCTGAGCCTCAGTTTCCTTTTATGTAAATTATGGATAATATAGTTTCTTGTATATTTATTTATGATAATTGCATGAGATATTATTTGTGAAGAACATAACAGTTTCTAGTACATGGTAAGTATTCAATAGAAAAACAGTAATAATAGCTTTCGTTTTACTAGAGTTATATTTATTTAGCACTTCCTTCCTTCACCTACCAACAATAATACTTTAAAACAAAACTGTCATTTTCATTTTCACCACTTTCTCTTATTTTACAAGACCGGAGTGTCGTATATTTTTTGTCATATGCTTGACCATTTCTGTTTTGCCTTGTTCACAAAATTCAAAACTATTTTGATTCTTCCACAATTCTAACTCGTTCCTAAAATACAAGCAAATATAAGTTGACTGCATGCAATGATGTAAATGCAGAACGAATTTTCATCAGTAGAGTTGCTCTCACAAGTAGCATGATCATTTTGGGAACTGTCCCCACGTACTCCAATTGTTCTGATATAATTGTTGATAGAATCTCTTTTATCCTCAAAACATGGCAGGTGAACCAGTGATAGAATCTTCTAACTTCTCACTTATTAATATGAAGTTGTAGGTTGCTGAGTTTAAGAAGACATAACTGTAGTTTTAGGAATAATATTTTTTAACCCACAGTTTTATTATCTTTTGTTCTGTAATCTGGTACTTATTTGCTGCATAGGAATACATTCATATAAGAAGAAATAATCTCTCTCTTTGGGAAACTGCAATGAATCTGTAAATATTTAAGGTTGGAGATTAAATAATTTAAGAATTCTTCCAAATTTAAGCAAACTCACCATTGAGGAGAGATTTAATTTACAACTTATCAATTCACAACTTCTTAGATGTAAATATAAGTAAATTAGGAAGTAAGTCAGTAAAGTCCTAGAAAAGAATATGCCAACAATCTCTGGGTTCGAGTCCTTGCTCTGCCTCTTACTAGTTGCCAGCTTTGGGGCAAGTTTTCTAAATAATCTGAGCTTCAATTGCAATTTTAATTAATTAATTAATTTTGGGCTGCACTGAATCTTTGTTCCTGCAAGTGCTGCTTAGTCACTCAGTCGTGTCCAACTCTTTGTGACCTCATGAACTGTAGCCCACCAGGCTCCTTTGTCCCTGGGGATTCTCCAGGCAAGAATACTGGAACGGGTTGCCGTGCTGTGGCTTTCTCTATCTGCAGCAAGTGAGGGCTGCTCCCTAGCTGCAGTATGAGGGCTTCTCCTGGTGGTGGCTCCTCTTGTTGCAGAGGATGCCTCCAGGGCATGGGGGCTCCATAGTTGCATCTTGCAGGCTTAGTTGTCCCATGGCATGTGGGATCTTCCAGGACGAGGGATTGAACCCATATCCCCTGCACTGGCAGATGGACTCTTAACCATTGAACCACCAGGGAAGTCCTAAATTACTATTAAAAACATTATCTAGAGGTAAGCTAAGAGAGAAAGTAAAGAAGTCACCTAATAATTTTAACAATATGGTCAATCTGCATATTTTTCACACTCCAGAACTCTCTCTACTTTGTCTCTAATATACATTTTCTACTTAACTCCACAACTGACTTAACCTACAAGAATTCAAATTAATTTAAATCTATTTTTATACAAATACTGTCTTCATGTACATGTATACATGTGTATACATGTCTATGTATATACATATATATGTACAAGTATATATATTAATACATATATCATCTGAATTGTTAAAAGTTTCTATCAGAGTTACCAAGTATCCCTGCTGCTGCTGCTGCTAAGTTGCTTCAGTTTTGTCTGACTCTGTGCGATCCCAGAGATGGCAGCCCACCAGGCTCCCCTGTCCCTGGGATTCTCCAGGCAAGAACACTGGAGTGGGTTGCCATTTCCTTCTCTAATGCATGAAAGTGAAAAGTGAATGTGAAGTCGCTCAGTCGTGTCTGACTCTTCGCGACCCCATGGACTACAGCCTACGAGGCTCCTCCATCCATGGGATTTTCCAGGCAAGAATACTGGAGTGGGGTGCCATCGCCTTCTATGCAAGTATCCCTAGTGAGCTATTTAAATAGTTCTTATTGCCCAGCTGTTTCCAAATTGTATTTCAGTTCAGTTCAGTTGAGTCGCTCAGTCATGTCCAACTCTTTATGACCCCATGGACTGCAGCAGGCCAGGCCTCCCTGTCCATCACCAAGTCCCGGAGTTCACTCAAACTCATGTCCATCGAGTCGGTGATGCCATCTAGCCATCTCATCCTCTGTCGTCCCCTTCTCCTCCTGACCCACAATCCCTGCAGCATCAGGGTCTTTTCCAATGAGTCAACTCTTCGCTTGAGGTGGCCCAAGTATTGGAGTTTCAGCTTTAGCATCAGTCCTTCCAAAGGACACCCAGGGCTGATCTCCTTCAGAATGGACTGGTTGGATCTCCTTGCAGTCCAAGGGACTCTCAAGAGCCTTCTCCAACACAGACAGTTCAAAAGTGTCAATTCTTTGGCATTCAGCTCTCTTCACAGTCCAACTCTGACATCCATACATGACCACTGGAAAAACCATAGCCTTGACTAGACAGATCTTTGTTGGCAAAGTAATGTCTCTGCTTTTCAATATGCTATCTAGGTTGGTCATAACTTTCCTTTCAAGGAGTAAGCGTCTTTTAATTTCATGGCTGCAATCACCAGCTGCAGTAATTTTGGAGATCCCAAAAATAAAGTCTGACACTGTTTCCACTGTTTCCTCATCTATTTGCCATGAAGTGATGGGACCACATGCCATGATCTTAGTTCTCTGAATGTTGAGCTTTAAGCCAACTTTTTCACTCTCCTCTTTCACTTTCATCAAGAGGCTTTTTAGTTCCTCTTCACTGTCTGCCATAAGGGTGGTGTCATCTGCATATCTGAGGTTATTGATATTTCTCCCGGCAATCTTGATTCCAGCTTGTGCTTCCTCCAGCCCAGCGTTTCTTATGAAGTACTCTGCATATAAGTTGAATAAGCAGGGTGACAATATACAGCCTTGACGTACTCCTTTTTCTATTTGGAGCCAGTCTGTTGTTTAGACAAGATCATATCAGGCACTTGGGAGTGATGCTTTTGATACCCAACTGGTCCTTTGGCTTTAGGCCTTTCAGCTCAAGTAATTGATGTACTCCTTTCCAGCACAGATTAGTTCAGGGTCTGATGTCTAGGTATACTAATTAATGCCTTGCATTAAAATCTAGTTTTGTGATTTATTTAATCATTTAAAGATTTTGAAATGTTCTTTCAAACTACTTTATTATAAATATTCTAGAAAATTCAACTTTTATTTGTTGGCTTAAAAAATGTGTTTTTTCCTCTAAATCTACATTACAACAATCCTTATAAAGAAAACTGCAGTGTTAAAAGAAAACATTCTTTTTACACTAAAAAAATTAAATATCTTTATCTAGATTGTGTGCAATTATACATTTGGATATCTAGATTCAAAATGTTGTCACTTCTGCTAAGAGTCATTGAAATTTATTACTATTTACTTCATCAGATATAAGTAGAATTGTATCACTTCAAGAGAAAAAACATAGTTTTGAATACAAAATAAGTTTCTGTGTGACTTTATTTCAAAGCATAAGTCCCACTACCCACTGAGATTTTAATAAACAATTGAAATAACCTGCAGTAACATCACTAAATAAATGATATAGAATAAGTACTTGAGATACAGAGGTTTTTAGGTCGGTCAACTTAAAAAGCAGAAAGAGCCCACTCTAGTAAACAATATGAAGAATATTACTGACTTTGGAGACACTCTCTGCGTTAATCACATGCCATATTTGTATTGTTCTGGTCAGACTGAGCTCCCAGGTTTCACGTTGACTTGTTTCATTTCGACTTGCTTTGTTTCTCATTTTCTCCTTGAATCTCCCAAAGATGGACTTGTAGCAATGTTCCCCATGTGATGCCTTTGGTATCCATTCATCCAGCACTTTCTTAGGCTGCATTCCCTAGCAGTGAACACAAAGTGTCACTGTGACTACATGCTAATCATCTAAAACTCAAAAAAACTTTGCCCAAATTTGAAATTCATTGACTCTGAAGAAGGTGTTCTATCTGAATCTTCTATGATTAGTAAACTTTAAGTTTATGTGGACCAGATTTCAATTTGAATTCTTTTTATCTCTTGGTCTTTCATAGACTACAGTGGTATGTTTGTTTGTTTTTCTTTTGACTACACAAGAAAGAAAACAAACGAACAGAGATCCTGAACACTTCAGTTTTCATGTGTGATGACGTGGGAATTCATGTGCGTTGAAGAAAGTAACTGGTCTATGGAAGTTGATAATGACCTCGGTGTACATATTTCTGGTCGTCAGTGCACCATATGCCTTCTTACTGTGCTGGATAAAGATGTTCTGCTCAGAACAGAAAAAGGATACACATTTCTATATACACACAAAAAGCAAACACCTGTATAAATTATAACTGAGCCCTTGAAAACCTTTTCTTTTTTCCCTTAAAACTTTTATCGATGTAGACTATCTACTGATTAGCAAAGGCTGCTTCTGATTGTACTTTTCATTAGTTAACAGAAAGAATTGCCTCTGTTTTACTTTTTCTATCTTCATATTATTCATTTTTCCCATGTTTTTGGATACATGCATATCTGAAATGAGTATCTATTAGTCATAGTATTATTTCAGACCCCACAAGCAAGTATTTTCTTTCCAAATCTAAGATTCTATCTTGAACACACCTATCATTTTACCATGATTTTACCATATACAAGTATTTGTCCCCTCAAAAACATAAAAAATAATTTTGACTTCTGTACTTATGTAGAAAAACTGCAAAGATGAAGCTATGGACTTCTATTTTGAGATTCATTGTGTGGTGTGTATTGCTTGAAGCTGTGTTTCTCTCTGTACTGGCTTACATTCTTTCTTTCTTTATCTATCTATGGTAGTTTTCCTTTAAACAGGTTCCTTTAATAGTTCACTCCAGCTTTGTTAGTACCATTTTCTAAATTTATTATTTCCCATAATTGTTTTTAATAGAGTGCATTTATGGCTTTATATCAGGTGTTAGGAAACAGAGGTATTAAAACGTGTTGGGTGCTTCTTCATCTGCTAGTTGGCATGTGCTTTTGTAGAAAAAGATACTGAAAAACAAGCATTTCATGAAACTTCCTCCGCCTCTACTTTTGTACTGCTGGGCAAACTATTTAACCTTGGTTTATTTCTTTAAAATGTTTTTCTGTAAGGAACAGTGTGAAAATTATTTACAAATAATGGATCTGTTTAAAAATAACAGTTATTATTCTCTAATGTAGTGAAATTGAAAAAAAGAAACAGATTTTTTTGAGCATCAAATGTTAACGATGTTCATTTTAGTCCCTATCCACAGTTTAAAAATCTATACCTAGAGCTAGCTTGAGTTTTTAGAAGCCAAAGTGAAGTGGTTTTATTGTTTGTTTAATGAGTTTAATTTATCAAAGGATTTCTACAGACTCCCTGACTACTGTTTTAACTGTGAATTTCTGCTGTCTGGATTATGGTCAATAAAATGTCATAAGAATTTAGATATCTTATTTGGGGGTTTGGGATTTTGAGTTTTCAAGCTGATATTCTTTTATTCTACAAACGTTAATTAACTGCCTTTATGTGCAAGATGTGTGCTAAGGTCTGCAACACAGAAAGTCAAGATGCTTGCTCTCACACACTCAGAGCTGTAGGTGCTGCGGTACTTTACAGGGGAGGTGGAACGTGTGTTGCATCCCAATGCTTCCTCAGAGTCTCTCAACTCCTCTGTCACATGACCTTGGACAGTTGCCCACCTCCACTCGCAGCAAGGCCACAGACTCCCTGCGGGCTCCCAGAGACCGGTGCCTAAGGCAGTTTAGCTCTGTGCCCAGAGCCATTGGCATCTCCAGGCAGTTCTGGACTAGATGAAACACCACAGACAGTGACTTCCAAAGGAGCCAAGTAATACAATCCAAAAACACGGGGAGGCGGACACTTCAGGCAGCAAACAGACCAATGGGAGACAGCACTAGGGTAACACAGTGGATAAAGTCCTTCTAATGGACTGGCCTGAGTTACAGTTTTTCATACATCTGGCTGGAAACCTGAAGTGGTGTCTGTAGGCAAAGGAACACAGCACCTGATATTTTCTTCTCATCTTTCTGGGATTCATTCCCTTTTCTCTCATTCTTGAAGCCTTGGTAGATTTCACTTCCCTATAAAACTGGTGACTTCACCTAGCCTCAGTCTCTGTTATTTAGGGAAACTTGGTTAAAATAGTGGTCTTCAATCTGTTTTTCCTGGGTGGGGGTGGGGGTTGGGAAGAAGGAATAGAAGAAATTGATCAACAAAGATTGCAGAGGGAGGCGAGGTCTACCTGAAATAATCAATGACTGCTTTTTTATACTTATCTAAGCTCTTGGAAGTCTTTAACCCATTATACATGACTATTTCAATCAAAAGAGACAGGGAATCTAAAAGTGAGAAAATAACATGAATGCATTAGTTTATCACTCCAGAGATATCCTCATTCCATGCCAAGCTTAATAACATCTAAAATCCTCAATGACCTCCAACCCCTTTCCCATATTATTTACATTTTTGAGGATACTGTCAATGTCCATTTTCCCTCAAATTCTGCAGCTTAATTTTTAATCCAGGTTTTGTTTTAGTAATGCATTCAAAGACTGTAACATAATTTAGTTAGTTGCAGAAAAGCAACACAGACATTCATGAAGATGTGCACACTTCTGACCACTTGATCCTTTGATTTCAATCTTTCTCTGCCTACAGATTTCCTCCTGAACTTTCTGTTTCTCATATTAAATCCAGATCACCACAAGAGGCTTCAAGTTTCTTTCTCCTCCTCTCATGCATTTTAAGTATTATGCCGCTTTTCTTCCGTCAGTTCCCTTGTTCAGACTGAAGCAGGCTCTCTATTCTTTGCCATCAAGGCACATCCTTCACCTCAATCAACAACCCATCCTTCCTTAAGAAAGAAGACACAACAAACAAAAACTACTCCAATTCCTCCAGTGAGCCTCCTTACATCAAAACCAGCACAAATCAAACAGCCCTCTCCCCAAGAGAACATGGCAATACCCTCCATTCCAACATTCTTTTAAGAATATACCATTCCACACAAGAGAAGTGTCTGGCTCCAAACCAGAATTTGGAGGTAGAAATTTGGCAAAGTAAAAAAAGATTCTGTTTCTAGAAAAAATAAGTTCAGTGATCACAATAGCAATTTACTTTTGTTCTTCCAAATGCAATTTTTGTTTCAGTTTAGGGTAGCCTTATGACTTCTTGTGGGAATCAGGCCAGTTTTGAACCTGAAAGTGGCTTTAAAAAGCAGATATAAATCAGGATTGTTTCAAACAACCTGGGGTGTCTAGTTACCCTATATTTAGTAGTCTATGAATAATGTTAGCAGCCTTCATTTTAATGATAAACGCTCTGGGAATCTCTTCTTGAGATCATGTTCTGTTTTCAGATGCTCAATTCAAGGGCTTCTAGGTTAAAGGACTTCAGATTTGTTTTAAAAATGAGAATTTACAGGTGAAATCTTAGCACAGTGCTTAAGAGTGAAGACTGTTTCTGTTATATCTGGCTCTGCCAATTTCTGTTTGGACAAGTCACTTAACCCCTCTTTGTGTCTCAGCTTTCTTAATCGTAGAACAGAAATAAGTATAATACATATGATACTAATATGTATAATACCTCACAGTGTTGTGAGAGTTAAATAACTTAAAGCATTTAAAACAGTTTCTTGCACATGGTGTTGTTGTTTAGTCACTAAGCTGTAGTTGTATCTGACTCTTTTGCAACTACCTGGACTGTAGCCTGCCACGTTCCTCTATCCATGTGATTTTTCCAGGCAAGAATATTGGAGTGGGTTGCCATGTCAGCAAGTACTATTATTATCATTACTATTACTGTCAGTAGCAGTTTTACTTGACTTCAGATAAGCATAGAGAAGGTTCTGATACAAAGATTTCCATGGGAGCAGCTGATGAATAATGTGCCAACTCTTCCGTGATTTCTATTTCTGAATATGACATATAGAATATGAAAATTTAACTTCTGAATGCTTTGTAATAGTCAAGGCAAAAAAAAAATAAAGGATGGGAGGGAGCTGGTAAGCTGGAGAGAGACTTACTTTCTCCTTCTCAGGGAATACTCCCTCCTTCTCTTTTAACTCTTGTCTGGGAAAGAGGTGGAAGGTGTTCAGTTGTTTCCTAGTATCACATCTGGGGAAGTTCCAGAAAATAAGTTGATGAGAGAAAGAGAAACAGCGAACCTGAGAAAAGAAAAATGAAAGCCCAGAGGAGAAAAGATGATACAAAGGCTCACTAAAACACATGAAAAAAATCCACTGACAAAAGCCTCTCTCCCTGTGTTAAAATCAAGCAGGCATTTCTTTGCTGCTCTGAATGCTCTGATTTCTCTCTTCTGGGTGCTTTAGTGGGCTCTGGATGTAGGGAATTTCTTCTGATCTTGGTCCCTATATGGCCACATGGACCCAGCACTGCCAGGGAAACTATTCCCTTCAAATTTCAGAAGGTTGACCTTGCAAGGTTACCACTGTCTGTCCAGGGGGCAGGTGGCCCTGAGAGCTCCTGGGAGAGTGGGGGCCAGCAGTGGAAAAATGACTACAAAGACTCTCTCAAAAACCCCACACATCTCTCAAGCCAACCAGAATCCCAAAACCTCTCGCCTACGGGAGTTCAGGCTTGTTTGTATTATTATACCTGTCATCAATCCAGGAGAAACTGAAGACACTGTGGAAATCAAAAACAATTTATAGACACAAGTTCTTTTGATGAAGAGTAACTTACTGGATAGATGATCTTCTCTCTACTGTTCATAAGCCCCTTGCCATCATGCTAGGTTTATTAATTTTCACAACCAAGATTATCATGGTTTTCTTCACCTATATCCTGTGGATCTGGGAGAAGCAGAATTGAAGATTCTCTTACTCCCTAAATAATCATTCATTCCTCCCCTTAAAAAAGGACTATAAAATTTCCCAGTCTAGGCAATGGGGAAGCTCTGGACTCCAGGGTTCTATGTCAGGTAGAAAATTATGTTGGAGGGGATGGAGAAATGTGTCTTTACTTGATTAGACATCAATATATTTTTACTGAATTTTAAAAGAAAGCATTACAGTAAAATATCAACAAAATGATTTGAGAGAGTTATATCTTTAAAAGGTAACAGATTTGAATTTTCAAATAATATTTTAAAGTATCTTAATTTAGTGACAACTATAATGTTTTCATAATTACACAGGGTTGCCTCCATTCTCTCTGACCCAACAGAAAGTCAGAGAACTCAGATGTCAGCTAACTCTTGCAGGAGAGTTAGCTGACATCTGGTTCCTGTTCTCCTGACCCAGGAGAACAAGAACCAGACAAACATTTTTTTTTGTTGTTGTTGTTGTTGAAGGATAATTCTGTAACTGCTTTGCAGAATTTCGTTGGTTTCTGCCAAACATCAACATGAATCAGCTATCATATGTCCCCTCTCTCTTGTGTCTCCTTCCCATTTCCCTCCCCATCCCACCCCTCTAGATTGTCACAGAACCCCTGTTTGAGTTCCCTGAGTCATACAGCGAACTCCCATTGGCTGTCTGTTTTACATATGATAATGTAAGTTTCCATGTTACTCTCTCCATGTATCTCAACTCTCTCCTTCCTGCCCTACCCCCAGTGTCCATGAGTCTGTTCTCTATGTCTGCATCTCCATTGCTGCCCTGCAAGACAAACTTTGCCTAACTTCCAGATTCTATATAATATCATAATGCTGATCGAATAATAAAGTACAATCTGTAAACTTAATGCATGAAAAAACAAATTTCTTCTTTTAGTGTATTCATTTCAGTAAATTAGCTTGTTAAGGAATGTACATCCAAGAACAAGGACTAAGCAGAAAAGGGAGAAAATATGACTGAAAGATCAATTCTATGGCCACACCCCGATCCCTCCTCTTCTCCCCGGCCCCATCCCTCTAATTGCTCCAGTCCTGGCCCCTACTGTGACCTGTGATGCCTGAGACATGAAACGTGCTCCAGAATCATTTCTCCTTCTCCTTCTCCCCATTAGCCAAGCTGCCAGCCCCTTAGGGCTCTGCTGCCAGCTGGAGAAAGGCATCCCAGATGCCTTGACAAATTCCCTCTAAAGTGAAGAATGTTCAAAGGAAAAAAAAAAAACAACTGTATTTTAAGGTATTTCTATATTTGTATAAATTGTAGATATTTTTTATCTTAACGTCGGATCTTTTGAACATTTGACATATGTCTCTGGGCCTGTAAACTGCGCTCCACTTCCTCCAAGTGCACACTTCACGTGCATCTGACAAAGTTCCCTGTCTGAGCTTGTCACATAGAGTTGATAACTGAGATAGCTAATAAACTGTGAGGGCTTCCCTGGTGGCTCAGATGGTAAAGAGTCTGCCTGCAATGTGGGAGACCTGGGTTTGATCCCTGGATCCGGAAAAGCCCCTGGAGAAGGGAATGGCAACCGACTCCAGTATTCTTGCCTGGAGAATTCCATGGACAGAGGAGCCTGGTGGGCTACAGTCCATGGGGCTGCAAAGAGTCACACACGACTGAGCGACTAACACTTTCACTTTCACCAAGAGTCAGATAGGACTGAGGCACTGACGCTTCCACTTTCTTTTAATAGACTTTGAAATTAATAAACCTAAGGTGTAATCAAGGAAGTAAAACTTGATTCCACGTATGTTTTCTATAGATTAAAACTTGGACTGAACAATGGATTTCTATGAAGGATCTGACTTCTAAAACTCTCAGGATTAACATTTAAATGTATTGACATTTAAAAGTTGATATTAAACTTCACTTTCCCGTCTTCAAATTTACTGAAATGGCTGAAAAAGATGAATACTAGTCTTGATGAAATGCCTTTGCTGGTTTGGATTTAATAAATAGGATCATTATATAAACTAAAACTCTCAGGATTAAAGCTTGGATACCTCCTATAATATCATTGCATTCAGTGCCCTAAATGCAAATGATTATTTAGATGTAGATAATTGGATAATGCCCTGATGCTGGGAAAGATTGAAGGCAGGAGGAGAAGGGGACGACAGAGGATGAGATGGTTGGATGACATCATTGACTCGATGGACATGAGTTTGAGCAAGCTCTGAGAGTTGCTGATGGACAGGGAAGCCTGGTGTGCTGCAGTTCATGGGGTCGCAAAGAGATACAACAAAGCGACTGAACTGAACTGAACTTAGATAATGGTAACTGGGAAGTGAGAGGGTCAAGGAAAGGACTGGAGAGCTGGACTTCCAGGAAGAAAGAAGGCAATGTCATTTTGCAATGAGTGGGGTGGAATTCATCATGAAGCCGTCTCAATTATGTGAATCTACTGTCGAGCTGATTTCCTTTTGAAAAGATGATAAAACTCTTAGGTCTGATTCAAGAAATATGGAAAGCTTGCTACAGCAATAATTCCACATTAGTCATCAATGAGATGTACTAATCTTCAATTGCCTTTCAGAAATACAGTTTACTTGTTTGAAATGTTCGAAGGCTGCCAATATCCATCCGTCTGCTATTGCCCATTGCATTCATAATGTACAATAAGAATCAATCGTCTCTTAATATTATCATAAAATGTTCACAACTTAAAAGTAAATACATTTCAAAATGAACTGTTGTAGTCAGGCTCAGGAGCTTTGCTTTTTATAATGGAAACCATAATGAAAATTTCCTTATTAAATTTATTGTGCATTTTCATAAGCTGGTCCTCCCAATGTGAAAAGTCTCTGCTGATATACTGGAATTGTATGGCTGGGAAATAAAGGGAGTGCATATTTAATTCTGAAAGCTAATAAGACAAATTAGACCATTTTTCATTTTAAAATGTGCTTGTTTCAACATTTATAACAGTAACCAGATAAACCTGCCAACATCTGTTCCTCTTACACAAAGAACTGGCTCTAATAAAATTTTGGTCATAGTATAATGAGATTTTAGCAGGAGAGTGGAGAAATCTAAGGCAGGATGATGACAAACTTGACATTAAATCCTCTTCACTAACACTGATATGCCTGAAACCTTACAGAACACTTAATGTGACTATGATCCTGAACATTTGACAGCTTTTACATAATATTCTAGGCAAAGGTGACCTGATTCTCCCCTGCTGTTGACAGTGAGGCTGAAATGGCTCTCCAATAAATGAAGCAGGATTAGCTAGCCAAGATGGCAAACAACAGCTTATAATATGCACCAGGAAATTTCCATAGAACATTGGATCTTTGCCATCAGTGACACATGGATCAAGCCTGAATACAAAGCACATGTTTCTCTAGGTGCTTGATGAGTTTTGAAGGAGAAGAATTTGCATAGCTAACTTCAGATTTAAAGACTGGTTCTGTGCTCCACACTTAGAATATAGAAAGTGCATTGAAGGAAGCTCCAAGAGTCTTAGTGTTGTGTTAGTGTATGTCTTCTCCCTTAGCTGTATTTTAATGACATGAACTAGACCCTCCAGTTTAAAAATCATAGAAGAACTCAGGGATTATGCTAATTGTGAGTTGCAGGAAAATAATTACAATAAACAAGCACCAAGAAATTGTATGCAAGGTGATAGAAATTGTGTATGAATGCATTTAAGATATCTGCACTGATGTAGCCCATAAAGAATGCTACTCTTGCTTGTCAAGTTATGGGGAAATAATCAAAGAAAAGCTTGGGTGCTGTTGTCAATGCATAGCCTACAAGTCACCTGTTGTAAATTTAGTTTATAATGGTGTAATTATCTGCCACATGGCCAGATTGTCTAAATGCTCTTCCTTCTGTCGAGAGCTTGACAATTTGAATGCCACAGAATATCAATACCAATCTTTTACAGCCTTTTGCCAGAGCAGCCCCAGGATATGTTGAGCTGGCGTGGTAACTGCATTAGAGAATTGAATTTGTTCTTTTTCAGAAGACAAATATACTATCTTTGAAACCACTTACAAGGAAAAGAATAGACATTAAATGCTGGTGTATAACACCAAACTCAACTTGTTAATAATAGGAGTAACCTATACTGTAAAAGAGATGGGATCTCTAAACTCCAAAAAAGAATGGAATCTAGGAGAAGCAATCCCAGATGACATTACAGACGACATGCTTAGAGAAATGAAATCTGGAAGAAAAACTGAAGCCATAACAGTCCAATGTAATGCAGAATGTTGTAATATGTAATAACAACAATAAAAATAAATGCAGATGTGTTTGTAGCTTCTTAGATGACTAAGGGTATGAGTGGAGTTTTCTGAAATATTGTAAACCACAGGAGAGTGCAGCTGAGCCCAAAAATAAAAGTTGAAAGCCAGTTGCCAGCAGTGTGAAAAACCATTAACTGCTTCACTTGAAAAACATTCAAAAACTAATCGTACACTTTCTTTGAGGAAGATTTTAGTTAACATGGAAAGGCTAGTTTGTTTGGTTATTTTTCATGAAACAATCCACCTTTTGATATATCCGTATATGCACTATGGTATTTTTCAACCCAGCTGTAATTACAACACTAGACATGTTAAATTATAAAGCATTTTATAAATTGCGAATAATCTTTAGAAAATCAGTGCAAATCACTTTTATAAAAAGGTACAGAAGCTCATAATTTCTGAATGAATCCTACTTTGTGTCAAATTGAACAGATTCATTTTCACGAACATCACACATAAATCTGAAGCTGTTAGGGTTGTGAGTAGAATTTCAAGGACTCTAGGGGCTTGCTACGTGCATGCTCAGTCGCTTCAGTGGTGTCTGACTCTTTGAGATCCCATAGACTGCAACCTGCCAGGCTTCTCTGTCCATGGAATTCTCCAGGCAAGAATACTGGAGTGGGTTGTCAGGCCCTCCTCCAGGGGATCTTCTCGACCCAGGGGTTGAAGCTGCATCTCTTATTCCTCCTGCATCGGCAGGCAGGTTCTTTACTACTAGTGCCACCTGGGAAGCTCCTAGGGGCTTGGTGGCTATTTGGAAAATATAGATTTCTCTTTCTAGCTGTTACTTTCTTCTTCCAGTTTTCTCAGTACTCATGAGTAGTCACACCCTATACGTAGCCTCGGAGAAGTCAATGGCACCCCACTCCAGTACTGTTGCCTGGAAAACCCCATGGATGGAAGAGCCTGGTAGGCTGCAGTCCATGGGGTCGCTCAGAGTCGGTCATGACTGAGCGACTTCTCTTTCACTTTTGACTTTCATGCATTGGAGAAGGAAATAGCAACCCACTCCAGTGTTCTTGCCTGGAGAATCCCAGGGATGGCGGAGCCTGGTGGGCTGCTGTCTCAGGGGTCGCACAGAGTCGGACACGACTGAAGCGACTTAGCAGCAGCAGCAGCAGCAGCAGAAGTTTATAAGATGGCCATCAGATGGTAAATCGTCTCCTATGATAATTCACATGTGAAAACTTTGGAAACAGGGAGTGTGGGCTTATCCAACTCTTCACCTCCAGTTCCTGGTATAAACAAGGCTCTCAGAAGAACTTCCCTGGATGTCTAGTGGTTAAGATTCTGTGCTTCCAATGTGAAGGGTACAGGTTCGATCCTTGGTTGGGGAACTAAAGATTCCACATGCCCCATGGCATGGCCAAACAAAACAACAACAAATAATAAAATTTGGGAAAAAAAGAAAAAGGCTCTCAGATATGTTCATGAAAGTGAATTGAGTAAATTCTTTTGAAGATTTTGTTGAATTGGTGAGCTGCCATAAGTGAAGTTACTGTGGGGATGTGTGCAAGGTTCTTTCTAATTCAACATTTTTATTAATGTGTTGGGAGAAGACGCAGATCTCAAAACATAGTCATAAAATTTTAAGATGATCCTAGCTTGGGAGGAAGACCAAACACTAGGGACACGAGAAATACAACCCAAAGAATTTAGAACTCTCGACATTAAAAGAAACTTGGCCTTCGAAAATGTAAATGACTGAATATGGACGAAATGGTTTGAATTCTTTCCAGGCAGGGGAATAAAAGAAATCTGGAGTCTAAGAGTAATAACTATTTGCAAATGAGTTCTGTGTTTAATGTAATTCGACTGTAAGCAGAGCCAGAGTTGTCTTGGCCTGAATTTAAGGAGCTCGTGTAATAAATGAACCAGGAAAAAAATTGTCTTTCTGTGCAGTATTGAAGATTTCTAAATTTAAAGTGTCCTAATTTCATCCAATATCACTAGAAATGAGGTAATATAGGAATTTAGGAACCACAGATATGAGTAGGAAGAAGAGCAATTATTAATAACAGTTTTATATGTTGAGTAGATTGGATACTTACTACAGCTTCTTTTGGTATTTCACTGGCACAAATGTCTAAAACATGACTTCAAACACTGCCTATATAACCTGATTTAGTTCTTAGAACCACCTTTTAGATGGATATTTCCCCCTATATTATTTTCAAAGAGAAGAAGCTTAAAAAGTTCAGGTGATTTGTTCACCTGGTTTGTTAAAACCAAAGTTACCCTGCTTTCAAATTCCACACTTAGATGAGAACAAAGAAAATAACAGTGCATCATATAGCTAAGAATGTTACAGAACATTTTCTTAACCAGCATAAATTATGCAGGTTTACTAGAATAAGTGACTCAATGGTAAAGAACCCATCTGCCAATACAGAAGACGCAGGTTCAATCCCTGGGTCAGGAAGATCCCCGGAGAAGGAAATGGCAACACATTCCAGTATTCTTCCCTGGGAAATCCCATGGACAGAGGAGCCTGGAGGGCTACAGTCCACGGGGTCGCAAAGAGTCCGACACAACCTAGAAACTAAACAATGACAATAAGAACATGACGAAACTATACTGCATGTTATGCTATGATGGCCTCTTCTCTGGACACAGGGACCCTCTCCCTGTGTCACACAGTCAGGGGCAGATTTACGAAGATTCACTCCCATTGAGCCTACTTCCCATCTCAAACACAAAAGGTCTTTCTACCTACTTGCCACTGCTAGGATGCAAGAGAAATAGCACAAAATATGAGTTGCCCCACCAAACTGGCCGTGGTTCATCCATGTTCCTCCACTTGTTGGCTCCACTAGTTGTCTTGTTGCTCAGACAGATTGATCCATCTCTTTGGGCTCACTTTCTTCAATAAAACATGGGTAATAGCACAGAATGGTTAGTAAGAGTGAAATGAGATAATGCCTGGAACATGGAGTGCTCAGAAAACAGGAGTTGTTATTATTGATTGACTGATGGGTATTATGCATGCTCCTATAGGCTAATACCAATGCCTCCATTTGGAAATCAAATTGGGGGTTTCATAGGGCAGGATGGCAAAGGTGCCAGGCACTACTCCACAGCACCGTCCACATTGTGTGGTTCATCTTTCCCTCTTTCCTCTGTCCCCTTTCTCTCCTCCATTCTGTCCTTGCCTCTACCCCTCACAGTTTCAAATTATTTACATATGAATCCACTCATTTTTTAAAAGTGTTTATGTATTAGTATTTACTTATTTGGCTGTACCAGGTCTTAGTTTTAGCATACAAGACCTTTAGTAGTGGCATGCAAACTTTTAGCTGTGGCATGTGGAATCTAGTTCCCAGAGCAGGGATCGAACCCAGGCCCACTGCATTGGGAGCATGGTGTCTTAGCTAATGGACCACCAGAGAAGTTCCTGAATCTACTCATAATTTCACACCTTTCATCCATGAGGACAAGGAAAAATGCCTATGTAACTTTATAGTGTTTTACCAGCCATAAGAATTAAACAACTCCTTGATGCATAAAATTAGGAAACTTCCTTAAACAACAATCCTAAAGAAAAAACCCACCCCACCCTTAATTTTGCAAAAGAAAAATTAACAGATACAAGGCAAACATTTTATTCTTTTATATTTATGATGCAGATTCAAGAGTCAAGACACTGATTGATATATCAAATAGTCCTGATTGCTTTTAATCTAGAATGAAGTCTTCAGTAATTTAATAAAGAATGCATACAAGGCAGAAAGTAAAGTTTAACAGCTATTGAATTTTATCGAGCCTTAGGCAAAAATCACATTCAGATCAAAGGAGTTTAAAGGAAAAAAAGGCTAAGAAAACTGGCAGGAGGGATTATCTAA
>NW_011494926.1:4417811-4427152 GCF_000754665.1 Bison bison bison | reverse complement strand
CTAAGAAGCTTTGGTAAATTCAAAACATTCTGTTATTGTTATTGAGTTCTAAATTGTGTCTGACTCTTTGCAACCCCATGGACTGCAGCACACCAGGCTTCCCTGTCCTTCACCATTTCCCAGAGCTTGCTTGAACTCACGTCCATTGAATTGGTGATGCCATCCGGCCATCTCATTCTCTGTTGTTCCCTCCTTCTCCTGCCTGCAATCAAACTCATGTCCATTGAGACGTTGATGCTATGCAACCATCTCATTCTCTGTCGCCCCCGAAACATTCTACTTTCTTGTAACAAACTCAAAATTTCTAACATTCCATACATAAATGAAATCAATACGTAAGCAAGCTGAACCACACAAAATCCTTATTTGCTTCACAAATGTTTTTGTGGTACTACTCTTTTGATGTCCTTTACAATACACTGAGTGAAATGTCTTCACTGAATGTTGGGATCTAGTAATGGAAGGGAGGAGAAACACAGTTTATAGCAAGTCAGGAGCAGGACGAACAGGCATGTCAGCATGCACACACGTAATCACTCACACTCAGAACTTGGTTTAGGTCAAATGGTTCACTCTCTATTTGGAAGTGGTTGATTGCACTGGCCTTTCCATTATCATAAAGAAATTCACTGCCTAATACATTAACACACCAAGGTTAAAAAAAAGTCATGAAATGTGCCAGTGGCAGTCATCAGAATGTCCTAAGCAAAGGTAGGAAGATGGTCCCGAGAGCCAGCCTTTAGTGCCAACTGATGAACACAGGAGATGAGGAATCTGAAGAACATGGGATCAAAAAGTACTTTATGAGAAAAATGTGTTAAATCCATGTACACCAGATAAGGAAACTTCTGTATATTTGAGACTCTGGTTTATTATATTGCTTTATCACTCTTCCTTCTCTGGATGGCTTCAGATATAAATCTTCACTGATTAATTTTAAAGAGGCTTTGTCCTACAGGTCAGGACAGAATGACACCATTTAGGAAGCAGTTAAGAAGTCTGAAGGAAGAGAGACTAGTCATCTGAAAATGGTCATACAACTGGTGAAAGAAGAGAGTATGTTCTATTAGGGCAGGTTTCAGAGAGAGGTTTTTTTTTTTTTTTTTTTAATTTAGGCTACTATTTATACCATACTTTAGTTAGCAATAAGAGAAAAAGAAAAAAGAGATTATTCCCAATTCACCTTAGCTTTTCTTATAAGACTGGTCTTAATCTAAGTTATTTACTTATGTATTTATGTATTCATGTACTTATTTTTGACTGCATTGGGGCTTTGTTGCTCTTGGTGGACTTTCTCTAGTTGCGGTGAGTAAGGGCTTCTCTTCCCTGCAGTGCGAGGGCTTCTTATTGTGGTGGCTTCACTTCTCTTGCAGCGAGGCACAGGCTCTAGGTGGGTGGATTTCAGGAGTTGTGGCTAACAGGCTTAGTTGCACCATGGCTTGTGGGATCTTCCCAGACCAGGGATGGTACCTGTGTCCCCTGCATTTCAAAGTAGATTCTTAACCACTGGACCACCAAGGAAGCCTCTAATCTCCATTATTTTTTAACAATCCTGCTCTCAGTCACTACATTCTAGGGACTAACATGAAGCTTTCCCATTGCAATTTTGCTGTACTTCGAATGATTGAGAAAAAAATTTGTAAAGTATGATACACAAAGCTTCTCTAGAAACAAAATGGAGTAGAGATATTTTTAGTAATAATATCATGATTTCTTTGGGTAAATGCTAACAAATAAGCCTAATATCATGATAAGATATTCAGAGATGGGACAATTTATTTCTGGAATCAATTTCAATAGATTAAGATATAGTATGAAATTGCCATTGTGGTAGAAATAGTAGGTCTACCACCATTATTCAAATGTTGATGCATCTGGTGGTTCTATATTCTTTTTTGCTTGTTAATGTGAGACAAGTTTGTTGGCAACTCTAAAATTTCCAACGTAACTCAAGCATTACCATTAGTTCTCTAGGAGAGACTACAGAGTCATTGTTTTTCTTCATTCATTCATCATTTGTTCACTCATAAAATTCTGCATTCATATATTTATGCTTTCACCCTACATATTTTTGGACGTTTATTATTTGCATAGTACTTCTCAGCAGTAGGGGGATTTTAAGATAATTAAGTCAAGATGTCTTAGAGCTCATCCCTCATAAACTGATAGGAAGACGCACAGGCGTGGTTGCAATGTTCTGTGACCCAAGACTCAATAAGTTTCTTAGATAGATGTTAGGAAATACTATAACATGGAAGATTCCACCACGGACTATCAGGCTTACCATGAAAATGTCCTTGGGAGTAATGGTGTTTCTTTTCTAAGAAAAAGTGAAAGTGAAAGTTGCTCAGTTGTTTCCGACTCTTTGCGACCACATGGACTGTAAAGTCCATGGAATTCTCCAGGCTAGAATACTGGAGTGGGTAGCCTCTCCTTTCTTCAGTGGATCTTCCCAACCCAGAGATCAAACCCAGGTCTCCTGCACTACAGGCGGATTCTTTACCAGCCGAGCCACAAGGGAAGCCCAAGAATACTAGAGTGGGTAGCCTATCATTTCTCCAGTGGATCTTCCCGACCTAGGAATCTAACCAGTATCTTCTGCATTGCAGGCAGATTCTTTACCAACTGAGCTATCAGGGAATATGAATACTTGCTTCAGGGTTACAAACCAAAATCACACTGAAGTTGGCCCATACTTACACAGATCACTAAATTTCTTGTCCCAAACCACCAAGAACTCTGCATCACCACTGATTCCCTTTGTGTCCAGGCTTGTGGTTCAACTGAAACACCCAACCTTCTCACATCCCTGTGTGGGTAGTGCCTCAACTAATTCCGGGTCTCTAAAAGTGAGACATGGGCTTCCTGGTGGCTCAGAGGTAAAGAATCCACCTGCAATGCAGGAAACGCAGGAGAAAGGGATTTGATCCCTGGGTTGGGAGGATCCCCTGGAGAAGGGCATGACAACCCATTCCAGTATTCTTGCCTGAAAAATCCTATGGACAGAAGAGCCTGGCAGGCTACAGTCCACAGGGTCACAAAGAGTCCACACATGACTGAAGCAACTCAGCATGAGCAAAAGTGAGACACAATTGAGACACTAACGAAAATATAAAGGAAAAAGGGAAACAGATAATAATCACTAAATAACCCTATTAGTGGAGAAGGCAATGGCACCCCACTCCAGTACTCTTTTGCTTGGAAAACCCCATGGATGGAGGAGCCTGGTGGGCTGCAGTCCATGGGGTCTCTAAGAGTCAGACACGACTGAAACAACTTAGCAGCAGCAGCAGCAACCCTATTAGATTATAACTGAAGTAAGTTCTGTAGGAAAACATGTGCTTATATATATTTTTTTTTTACTTTTTTATTTATTTATTTTTTCTGGTACTAGATGCTTATAAATTTTTATTGGTAATTGATTTCTCAAGTTTTAAATTTCAAAAATTATTTTCTAGATTTGATTGAGAGACTCATTTGCTCTCCACATTCTCTGATTCAACTCATGAGCATTTGTCTGCAATATAAATGAGAATATCTATGAACTGCTATTCCTTCAATAGAGACTCTTGGATTTGGTTCACCTTGAGAGACTGGATTTTTATCAAAGACCAGAAAAATTCCTGGAAATTGCCAGACTGTCTAAAACAAGCCAAGAATTATTATCATTATTCATCTGCTCTGAATCTAAATGTCATTCTATTAAAACTTCCTATATATTAGCACATAAAATATGGCACTCTTACAGTACTCTACTCAACAGAAATTTTGATACCTTCTTTCCCTAAGAATCTCAGAATCTTATGAGAAAAAAATCAATCAGATGACTGATTTTCCCAGTGACCTTATTTTAATTTCTGATGAAAGTCCAATTTATTGACAGTTGTGCCTGTCAAGGAGTTTAAAAATCAGTTAGAATTAGGTTTACTTGTGACATAAAACTCTAAATAATGGTGGCTCAGTATATAAAATAGAAGATCATTTTTCTGTCTTATGTAATAAAGCCCAACATTACAATGCAGGACTGGTATGGTAGCTCCATGTTGTCACTGATGTAGGCTTCTTTCATCTTATTCTCTGACCCTCTTAGTCTAGGACCACAAATCTAAAGGATAAAACGTCTGCACTAACTCTTGCCATTTTATCTGCATTCCAGGTAGTAAGGCCCACTCCAGTACTCTTGCCTAGAAAATCCCATGGACAGAGGAGCCTGGTGGGCTCCGGTCCACGGGGTTGAAAGAGTTGGACATGACTGAGCAACTTCACTTTCACTTCTCACTTTCATGCATTGGAGAAGGAAATGGCAACCCACTCCAGTGTTCTTGCCTGGAGAATCCCAGGGATGGGGGAGCCTGGTGGGCTGCCATCTATGGGGTTGCACAGAGTCGGACATGACTGAAGCGACTTAGCAGCAGCAGCAGGTAGTAAGAAGAACTCAAAGGGACCAAAGAGGATGTGTCTGATTCCCTCTTAAAAGTTCAATAATCTCACTTGTTTTGCATTGGCTAAATCTTAGTTACATGACCACTCCTTGCCACAACTGATGCTGGGAAATGTTGTTCTCTGGCAGAGCAATTTACTATGCTGAATTTTTTTTCTCCCCTTTACTAAGAGAGGAGAAGAGGAATCACTTTACTAAGAGAGAGTGAGAGAAAGTAATGGGAATGTGGATGACTCTGTTACTGCCCTCTTGCACTGATGTTCTCCTACTGTTTAAAAGTACAGCAGTCACTATTCTATGTGTTAGTTGCTCAGTCGTGTCCAACTCTTTGTGGCTCCATGGACTGTAGCCCACCAAGCTCCTTGGTCCATGGGATTCTCCAGGCAAGGATACTAGAGTGGATTCCCATTCCCCTTTCCAGGAGATCTCCCCAACCCAGAATAACTTTACAGAAATCAGAGCAGATAGAAGTGTAGTAGCCAAAATTTCTTTGCTGCTTTTTGATTGGAAAAGTCTAATAATGGTCCTCATACTCAGGAAGAATTTTGTCTTTATTAAGTAAAATGGGAAGTCCTTGTGAGGACTTTTTTATTTGACACAAAGGTGTCACTGACTAGACAGCTTTGAGCAAATTAACAAAAGGCTTCCTTCTTCTGGTGGACATAGATCCACACCAGAGCACTGGTTTCATGAGCCAAGTGGCAGCTGGATTTTAGGTCCCATTTGCCTCTACCTGCCAGGCTCACAACCTACTCAACTGCACAAGCTGGCCCTGGCAGCAGTCTTATTCACCCACAAGTGGATGGAAATAAAATAGTCAATCACCGTGCTTTGTATTCATCCAACACTGTCAAGTGCTGTCTGCCTCAGGGTTACTGGATGACTTCGCCACCACGGAGGACACCGTTAGACACGAGGACTCAGTGGATGAGAGCCATCTGGCTTTGTACTGTTCCTTCCTTCACCTCAGTGTCGCTTCATTCTTCTTTCCCCATCATTTATCCTCATAAAACTCATGCCCCATAATGTGAGTTTGTTTGGATATATTCTGTTTCCTTTACATCTCTCAAATATGTCCTATTCTTCCCAACTGCACCCACCTGTCTAGAAAAAGGCAACAGAGAATTCTCTGGCTCATGTTAATGGTATTAAGATTGAGAAACTCTGCTTAGGGTCTTACCTGGACTGCCACAGCAGATTTCTACCTGAGCTCCATGCCTGTAAGTCCTCTTCAGTCAAAACAACCCTATGATGTCATCAGGATAATCTTTCTAAACACAAGTCCAATCTCATAATGACATTCATCTGCTTGAAGTGATTCCTTAAGATCAACAGCAAGCTCTTTAAAGAAGTATTCTGGGTACTTAATATTAAGCTTCTCTGCTCAGAGCCTTTCCCAGTGTCCTAATTTCACATGGGTCTCCCCACACTCTATACTCTATCACCTCCTGGTTCAGAAGAACCTCACTTCTTCCTTTCACTGACTCAGGCTAACTTCTACTTGTCAGTGTCGCCCGGCCTCTGGATATTTCTCCCCAGCCTGAACTAAACCCGCTGAACTATCCATTTTGGAGGAGTTCTGATTTAAGGAACCAGTTTAGCATTAGTGGAGTGACACCCTAGTGCCAAAACTGAAGTTCTAGCTTCTTGCCTTGCTGCTGACATATTGCTCTTAACATAAATTAACCACTGAAAATTTATTTCAGCCTTTCAAAAAGTGAATTCATTGTCACAAAAGTTCTGGTTGGGAAGATGTGGAGATAGTTTAATGTCTCATTAAGATTCAGAACTGCTGCCATTAAATAAAGAGAAATACACTGAAAGGAAAGAGCCTGCAGTCCATGCAGGTGAGTGAAAGGAGTGGAAGAAAGTTCTCTGTAGGTTCCAAGGAAGCAGGAGAAAATTCTAGTAACTCCATTCTTGACACAGCGTGCCTGTAAGCCTCTGACTGGCTTCTGATCACTATTCAGATTTAAGCTTTCTGACTGCTCTGTAGGCTATACACAGAAAAGGTGGTTTTCTCTACAGTTGTTTTTAGTCACTAAGCTATGTCCAACTCTTTGCGATCTCAGGGACTGTCGCCCACCATGTCCATGGGATTTCCCAGGCAAGAACACTGAAGTGGGTTGCCATTTCCTTCTCCAGGCTGTCTTACTGATCCAGGGATCAAACCCAAACCTCCTGCATTTCAGGCGGATTCTTTACCACTTAGCCACCCAGGAAGCCCCTTCTCCGCATTACCTTACTCAGAGTTAGGTATTAGACATAGGAAGGTTCTCAGGGGCCTTTGAATTATAGAACAGTAGAGACCAGACCCTGAGGTGGCTGGGATGTATGTACACGCTCAGTCCCTCAGTTAAACTCTTTCTGACTCTCTGTGACCCCATGAACTGTGGCCCACCAGGCTCTTTTGTCCATGGGATTCTCCAGACAAGAATACTGGAGTGGGTTGCCACTTACTATTCCTGGGGATCTTCCCAACCCAGGGATGCAATCTGCATCTCAGCGACCTCCTGCATTGGCAGGTGGGTTCTTTACCATTGAGCTGAGCCACCTTGCCCGGGACCAGCCCCGGCTGATCCAGGGTACTCGAAGGAGAGACGGCGTCGGCGAGGGTCAGGATACGATAGCTTCAATTAGATATTAATTAGAGATATAAAGAGTAATAGAATAAGGATAGCTCAGTAGGAAAATTCAGTGGAGAAAAGAGGCTGAGTAGCTTGGTTTACGCGGGGGACCAATAAAACTTCAAGACAAGAAGCTTGCACCACTTACGTAGGCCGCAGGCGTCCTTCCGTTCTCCCGAAGGAGAGGAGACACTGAGGCCTCCCCGGTCGGATCTTAGAAGCCCAGGCATAATTAGTAAGCATGGTGGGTTCCGCGCTCCAGATGGAGACTCAGCCAGAGGGAGAGAGAGAGCGACATGGGGAGACCGGTATTTCGAGAAACTGATCCCAATTCTTTATTTTCCAGAGTCTGTTTTTATACACTGAGATGTTATACAAAAGTCACGTGGGGACAGCAGTCCTGACTTTTATTAAAGTCAGGTGCTTCACACAAATGTATACAGAGGTCTTAGGGGTGTTACATCATCTTCTGGCCAGGGGGGCCTGCTGACAATTTACGACCCTCTCCTTGTGACAGCGGTCAGTCAATCAGGACACTTATTTCTCCAGGGCTGATTATTCTCAAAACAGACGCCACCCAAATAAAGTTACATTCCTACAGGGTGAGGGTGTAGTGGGTTTTAGTTAAGGAAAGAATTTACTTAGCCTAAGGTCTAACGTGATTAATATCAAAGGTTAATACTTATTCCTTCTATATATTCATTCATGTGTGTAAGGGCAGGGGATATGGAGACTTAGCAACAAACATTGGCTCAACAAATGAAAAACCCTTCACCAACACAATTTCTAATCAGCCCATTATACTTATACTAATAGTTTTCTAACTTCTCTAAAGAACCTGTTTTTAGAGGGTTTAAAGCATCTTGTGCCTCTCACGGTTGGGAGGCTGTGAGCAATCACATGTGGCTGGACGAGCCTGTCAGGCAGGCTAGAGAACCTTCAGAGGAGTTTGTAGGTTAAAACACTCTTGTCACACCCAAGAGTTTTTATTGACTGGAGCTCTAGGTTAACTCCTTCTCTGAAAGAGGTGGTGGGGGACAGCCCCCCGTAAAGTCAGAAGTGTAGGTGAGCACAAAGTAGTAAAGTAGGCAGGCTCTGGTTATGGGGGTAGATGCTCGAGGAGTTCCAGGGAGACTCCTGAGGTTCGATCCCGCCTTTGCGTATGTCGAGCCTCCTTCCTCATGACCTTTGCCATGGGCGGAGTACCTCACTCTGGCCCCCAACACCACCTGGCAAGTCCAGCTGCAATGTGCAGCATGATTTACCACTGCTATTGAATTGTGTCTTCAGATCCTCATAGTAACTGCCTGAGCAATGAAGGGAGGGGATTACGTTCTGTTTTTTGTTAAGACTTGTCCAGAATCACAGACTCATACATTTTCTTTGTTTTCTGTGTCCTGGTTGAGTTGCTCTTTCACTGTCTTTCATATGGCTTCTCTAAACTAGACTTCATCACACCCTTAATTCTGTTTCTAAAATATATTCATCTCCTAGACTCAACCATTTGGTGTCCCATGCAAATAGCTGCCCTATTTTTTACTAAAGTCTTAGAACCTCCCTGGGCCTACTTAGTGCTGAAATATCCTTTAGCCTTCCACTCGCCTGGTGTGACTATCCTCAGACTCCCACTTAGGTTCTGGCCCAAAGATCCTTGAATGTGATTCATACAGAGGGGCTTTAAAACAATCTGCTCTTCTGCAGGCTGAAGTATGTGTCTTACCACCTTGCCATGAAAGGCAGTTGGCTATTGCCTAGGTGGTATGCAAGGGCTTCCGGGAAATGATGCGCCTTCTGTAGTCAATGTCATCCTAATCTTGAGATTTAAGTCATTTGGCAAAACACAAGGCTTCAGAGTACAAGATCTCCTGGAGGATCCAGGTGACAGGACTCCCAGAAATGTCCCAGGAGACACATTTTCCTAAAGAAAAAAAATTACATTCTCCCTTTTTCTTTAGCAGCACCTTCCAGAATATTTCCTAAGCATCAGTTTTTTTTTAAACCAAAGAATATGTTGGGAGAATTATTTCTCTGGAAGAACTAAAAATTGTCCAGAGGATGGGAACAAATGAAAACAAGAAAGGAGTAATTTGGTTAGTGATAACAGGCCTCAGGACAAACTTTGTAAACTCTGACTTCTGGGTGTGAGAATTTACACTGTGTTTTCATTTGTCTTGTGATGCTCTGGCTGGGCCCCAGGTCCTGGACTTGAAATGAAAGAAGGAAAATGCCTGCTCAGAAATCCCTCCTTGCATTGCACCCAAGCAGAGAATGCA
>NW_011494926.1:4417480-4417688 GCF_000754665.1 Bison bison bison | reverse complement strand
TTCTCCCTTGCCAACATGGTCTGTCCCATCTCTCTTCAGATACCACCTTGTACCAGCTTGACCAGGAGGAACCCTCTCAAGGGGCCATGAACCTGCTGGCCCATATACTACACATCATCAAAATGACAGCAAAACTGTAAATTCAGGAATTTAGTGAAGACTTGTAAAGATTTTTCTATAGCTTTGGAGAAATTGTAGGTTACTACAC
>NW_011494926.1:4415536-4415913 GCF_000754665.1 Bison bison bison | reverse complement strand
ATCCAAGGCTTGAACCTGGGTCTCCCCCATTGTAGGCAGATTCTTTACTATCTAAGCCATCAGGGAATTTTCCAGGCAAGAGTCCTGGAGAGGGGTGCCATTGCCTTCTCCAAGGGAAGCCCTAAGAATTATCTAAAAACCTTCTGAGTTTCTCTATATCTTTAACTTCTCAACAGTGGAGTGCTCTGAAGTTCAATTCTCAGACCTCTTTTCTTTTTCATCTACACTCACTTTCTTAGTGATCTCATTCATTCTTGAGATTCAGTTCAGTTCAGTAGTCACTCAGTCGTGTCCGACTCTTTGTGATCCCATGAATCGCAGCACGCCAGGCCTCCCTGTCCATCACCAACTCCCGGAGTTTACCCAAACTCATGTCC
>NW_011494926.1:4413240-4415436 GCF_000754665.1 Bison bison bison | reverse complement strand
GTTCACCCATGGCGGATTCATGTTGATGTATGGCAAAACCAATACAATATTGTAAAGTAATTAGCCTCTAATTAAAATAAATAAACTTAAATTAAAAATAAATAAATAAAGGAAGGAGGAGAAGGAAGAGGAGGAAACCCTGTTACAAGCTACAGCATGGATGAACCTTGAGGACCTTATGTGAAACAAAGTCAGCCAGTAAACAATGATAAACACTGCATAATTTCACTTATATTAACTATCTAAAGTCAAATCCATAGAAACTAAATGTGGAATGGTGCTTACCAGACACTAGGGAATAGAGATAAAAGAAGAGCTATGGTTTAATTGGTACAGAGTTTCTGGCAAGTTGAAAAGGTTTTGGAGATCTATTTCATAATAGTGTGAAAATACATAACACCACTAAACTATTTAAAAGAGGTTAAAATGGTAAATTCTATGGTATCTTTTTTACTGAAGTATAGTTAATTCACAATATTATGTTTTTTAAGTATATAGCAAAGTGATTCATTATACATAAATACATAATATATATATGCATTTTTTCAGATTATTTTCCATTATAGGTTATGGTAAGATATTAAGTGCAAATCCCTGTGCTATACAGTAGGTCCTTGATGTTTACCTATTTTTTTTTTTTTTAATATTTTGACTACACCTCAGAGCATGTGGGATCTTAGTTCCCTGACCAGGGATCTAACCCATGCCCCCTGCAGTGGGAGCATGGAGTCCACTGACCACTAAACCACCAAGGATGTCCCTTATTTACTTATTTTATATAGTAGTGTGTATATGTTAATTCCTAACTCATAATTTGTTTTATATTTTCTTACCACAATAAAGATATGCCATTAAGCCCACACTCAAGGCCTACCTTCTAAAAGAAGTATAAAGAGCTTGTTGACACATTTTTAAACCACGAAAACATGTTTTATTTTTTGTCTTCAAGAACATTTCAGATATATGTATATATGTTCAAGTACACCCGCTAAGTCGCTTCAGTCCTGTCCGACTCTGTGCGACCCCATAGACGGCAGCCCACCAGGCTCCCCCGTCCCTGGGATTCAACCTACCTTAAAACTGACTGTCAAAAAGTTGAGTTCAAAATTAATTTTATAGCTTCTCTTTAAAAGCAAGCTTGATTTCAAAGTAATTGAGTTAATTTAAAGAGCATCTTTCTCTGGGTAGCAAAAGTAATATTTAAGTGTTAATGATTTTTAAATGCTTCCATTGAAGTTAAAAAAGAAGAGAATTAACATGGAACTGTCTTTTAACCCAATAAATGCAATTTTAATTGATTTAATCTTATTTTAAGCCTTCAGGGAAAATATTTTATATATTTCAGGAAAGTGCATTCGCTCAATTTAACTGGATTTGTCAAAAATAAGATGAAGGAAGAATAGAAACAAAATCAGACTAAGTTGGAATGGGTGGGAACGTAGATTTCATGGTGGCAGAAGTCAGTTGTAATAATTTACCTGGCACTGGAGGTCAATGCACAATGTGTACATAAGACAAGGAGTCACGAAAGTCATGAAACCCATATTTGGAACAGATCAAGGCAGTAGGTTAGGCAGAGTGACAGGAGCTCTGATCTGAAGGACAATCTTCAGACTAACTGTGTTGTCCTTGATCCAGCTGACTGAATTCTCATGGAATTCCTCCACATCCAATCACGCTCTCTTTTCTTTCATTCATTCAGTCAGCAAAGTTTTATTAAGAACTTAGTTTGTATCAGGCATTTTGTTAGACTCTGTGGATACAATGGTAAACCAAAGAGACTTAACCCTTCAAGTAACTTACAGTTATATGGACAGGGCAAAAAAATAATCATGTATATAGTGCTGCGAAAAATTAGGTATAGGATACCAGGTACACAGTAACAAAGAATTCATGCCTAGAGAAATGGGAAAGACTCTTCCAGAGAAACTGAGAAGTTCAGCCCTAGTGTTTGCAGAGGGAGACGTGAAGGATGTTTAAGCTTCTCCTCTTTTCATTCCTAGTGCTAGTCGCTCAGTCATGTCTGACTCTTTGTGACCCCATGGACTGTAGCCTGCCAGGCTCCTCTGTCCATGGGATTTTCCAGGCAAGAATAGTGGAGTGGGTAGCCATTCCCTTCTCCGGGGGATCTTCTCAATCCAGGGATTGAACCTGGGTCTCCCCCATTGTAGGCAGATTCTTTACTATCTAAGCCAT
>NW_011494926.1:4387477-4413140 GCF_000754665.1 Bison bison bison | reverse complement strand
ACAGCCAGGCCTCCCTGTCCATCACCAACTCCCGGAGTTTACCCAAACTCATGTCCATTGAGTCGGTGATGCCATCCAGCCATCTCATCCTCTGTCATCCACTTCTCCTCCTGGCCCCAGTCCCTCCCAGCATTAGGGGCTTTTCCAATGAGTCAACTCTTCGCATGAGGTGGCCAAAATATTGGAGTTTCAGCTTCAGCATCAGTCCTTCCAATGAACACCCAGGACTGATCTCCTTTAGGATGGACTGGTTGGATCTCCTTGCAGTACAAGGGACTCTCAAGAGTCTTCTCCAACACCACAGTTCAAAGGCATCAATTCTTCGGCGCTCAGCTTTCTTCACAGTCCAACTCTCACATCCATACACGATCACTGGGAAAACCATAGCCTTGACTAGACGGACCTTTGTTAATGTCTCTGCTTTTGAATATGCTGTCTAGGTTGATCATAACTTTCCTTCCAAGGAGTAAGTGTCTTTTAACTTCATGGCTGCAATCACCATCTGCAGTGATTTTGGAGCCCAAAAATAAAGTCTGACACTGTTTCCACTGTTTCCCCATCTATTTCCCATGAAGTGATGGGACCAGATGCCATGATCTTCGTTTTCTGAATGTTGAGCTTTAAGCCAACTTTTTCACTCTCCTCTTTCACCTTCATCAAGAGGCTTTTGAGTTCCTCTTCACTTTCTGCCATAAGGGTGGTGTCATCTGCATATCTGAGGTGATTGAGATTTCTCCCGGCAATCTTGATCCCAGCTTGTGCTTCTTCCAGCCCAGCGTTTCTCGTAATGTACTCTGCGTATAAGTTAAATAAGCAGGGTGACGATATACAGCCTCGAAGTACTCCTTTTTCTATTTGGAACCAGTCTGTTGTTCCATGTCCAGTTCTAACTATTGCTTTCTGACCTGCATATAGGTTTCTCAAGAGGCAGGTCAGGCAGTCTGGTATTCCCATCTCTTTCAGAATTTTCCACAGTTTCTTGAGATTTATATTATCCAAATGTTGGTATCTCCTAAATTATACCTCTTTTTTGACTCCAGATTTGTATATCGAGTTGTGTATCTTAATATATCGCAAACTGAGATACTTACATGTTATTCCTCCCTCAATCCATTCTTTTCAATCTTATACATGTCAGTAAATAATTCCATTCTTCAGGATGCTCAGGTCAAAACTTTTGGAATTATCCTCTCTCACACACTCAGTACATTAGTAAATATTGTCAGATCTACCATCACTATTTATGCAGATCTGATCACTTCTCACCACTTCCACTGTTACCACCTGAGTTCTATCATATTTCACCTGGGTGACTCCCATGGCCTCCAAACTGGCCTTGTCCTCTAACATCCATCCAAAGATTGTGGCCAAAGGATCCTGCTAAAACACCATCCGCTCCTCTGTTCAGAACATCCAGGCTTATATATCTCATTCAGAGGACAAGATCCTTACCATGACCTATAATTTCCTACAAAATCTCTCCTATTTCTTCTCTGACTTCTCTCCTACAGACACCTGGTCATCTCCAACCCACTAGACAGTTCCTGCCTTACAGCCTTTTCACTGTCTTTTCTACAGCTTTGAATTTTTTTGCCCAGATACTAACTTGACCTATTTTCCTACCTCCTTCAAGTCTGTCTTGAAGTTCAGTTCCTTGGTAAGGCCTTTCTTTTGATCATTCCTAAATTAATTTTACCCCCACCTCTAATGACACTTGCCCACCCACCTCTCTGCTTCACTCTATTCTGTAGTACTTAATTATCTAATATTATGTACAGATCTTTGGGCTTTCCAGGTGGCACTAGTGGTAAAGAAACTGCCTGACAATTCAGGAGATGTTAGAGACACAGATCCACAGATCCAATTCCTGATCAGGAAGATCCCCTGTAGGAGGGTTTGGCAAACCTACTCTAGTATTCTTGCCTAGAGAATCCCATGGATAGAAGATCCTGGCAGGCTATGGTCCTTAGGGTCACAAAGAGTCAGATATAACTGAAGATACCTAGCATGCACTCATGCACAGATGTATATCCATATCAATCCATATCAATATCTCTTATCTCTTCCTCACTAGAGTGTTTTACCAGAGCAGGGACTTTTGTCTTTTTTACTATATCCCTAATGGAAAGGACAGTGCCTGGCACCTGAATGTATAATTAATGCTTGTGGGTGAGTGACCTTTTCTGTCTTCCTGCTCATGTCCTAGTCAATTTCCTTCTCTTCAAGTCTAGTCCTCTGTTCTGACCCTACCTGTCTTGCCCAGAACCTTGCTATCCCAAGAATCTCTCCTATCCTGTGATCCTGTGACCCTGACTCTGCTCGTTCTCCCTGTCTTAGTATAAACAAGCAAGGAAATAAAAATCTCTTTCTCCCCATACCCTTTTAAGCAATCATTCTCTTTTCTTTCTGTCCAGTCACTTCCAAACCACCCAACAGATTTTTTTTAAGGAAGAAAGAAATCTATAGTTTGTGCCCCTACTTCCTGCTCAATTATTGCTCTCTCACCGTCTGGCTCCTGACATCATCATAGCACTAAAATTGCTCTTTAAGGGTCACCATGATGTGCCAAACCCAGTATTCTTTTGCGTGGTTCTTAATTTTGTTTCACTCTGGAGAACTGGATGTTCAGTTATCTTGAGTGTTCTGAACATCTGAAAAAATAAATTTTGAAAATAATTCATTCTACTTTGCTTTCATTTGTAATTCAAAGTATGCCACTGGAAACCTTGAAGAGATCATTCTTCCTTGGCTTCCATGAAGCATCTTTGTTCTCCTCTCAGCTCTCTGACCTTCTCTTCTTTGTATCTTCTGGATCCCTCTTGTTTTCTTTCTCCTAAATACAGGTGTTGCCCAAGCATCTGTTCTTGGCCTTTGTCATTTCTTTTTATCCTCTTTCTTGATAATCAGATATTCAAAGATTCTATTTCAAATCCTCCTAAATCAGTTTAATGAGAATAACTGACCCGTGATATCTGATTATACTTGATTTCTAATAAAATTCCTCATCCTCAACCTCCACACCTAATCACCCTGGTCTGCCTTCAGTAAGAATTCTATTAAATGAGTTTAGCAAGAACTCTCTACTGGTGATATTGTTTCTTAGTAATTTTCCAGCCACTGAACCCCCTCCCTCTGCTTCTTGACTATAAAGCCCCACTTATTCTTGCTAGAAATTGAACCCAGTTCTATGGTGAGGTTTCTTTTCCTGTACTGTCAGTCAGTTCAGTCACTCAGTTGTGTCCAGCTCTTTGCGATCCCATGGACTGCAGCACTCCAGGCCTCCCTGTCTATCACCAACTCCCGGAGTTTATTCAAACTCATGTCCATTGAGTCAATGATGTCATCCAAACACCTCATCCTCTGTCATCCTCTTCTCCTCCCTCCTTCAATCTTTCCCAGCATTAGGGTCTTTTCAAAGGAGTCAGTTCTTCATATCAGGTGGCCAAAGTATTAGAGTTTCAGCTTCAACATCAGTCCTTCCAGTGAATATTAAGGACTGATTTCCCTTAGAATGGACTGGTTGGATCTCCTTGCAGTCCAAGGGACTCTCAAGAGTCTTCTCCAATGCCACAGTTCAAAAGCATCCATTCTTCAGTGCTCAGCTTTCTTTATAGTCCAACTCTCACATCTGTACCTGACTAATGGAAAAACCGCAGCTTTGACTAGACAGACCTTTGTTGGCAAAGTAATGTCTCTGCTTTTTAATATGCTGTCTAGGTTGGGCATAACTTTTCTTCCAAGGAGCAAGTGACTTTTAATTTCATGGTTGCAGTCACCATTGGCAGTGATTTTGGAGCCCCCCAAAAATAAAGCCTCTTACTGTTTCCATTGCTTCCCCATCTATTTGCCATGAAAGGATGGGACTAAATGCCATGATCTTAGTTTTCTGAATGTTGAGTTTTTTTTTTTTTTAAATCTTAAATCGGCCACTTGCTGCTGGTCGCCGAGAACAGCCGGAAGGGACTCGGCCAGAGGATGTCCCCCTCAAGGAGGAAGCTGCTCTCTGGGGACTCCTCTGGAATCAGCCCTTGGTTTATTGCAGGGATGTCCTTGTCCCAAGATGTCTGGGTCTCCTCAGGGGTGAGGTCTTCTGAGAATCTGGTCCCACAGGCTCCAGCGCAGTGAGAGGCTGAGGGTGCTCCTACGATGAAGCCAGGCAGACAGACCAGAATCAGGACCCATGGCCAGAGACCTTCCATGCTCATGCTACCCGCAGTGGGCCCCCGTGGCCCCTCAGCTAGCAAGAGCACCGATTCCTGCGAGATGAAACAGCCTCTGAATGTTGAGTTTTAAGCCAACTTTTTCACTCTCCTGCTTCACTTTCATCAAGAGGCTCTTTAGTTCTTCTTTGCTTTCTGCCATCAGGGTGATGTCATCTGCATATCTGAATATTGTATATCCTGTTGTAACAGTTCCCTAATAAAATCTGCTCTTACTGCTTTAAACTACTGTCAGACACTGGTTCTCCTTAATAGTTTCCACCTTTTGGGAAGAGCATCCATGCTGCTTATGATCATCCAAGTTTGTTGTTCAGTCACTAAGTCGTGTCTGACTTTTTGCAACCTCTTGGACTACAGCACACCAGGCTTCCTTGTCCTTCATTGTCTCCTGGAATTAGCCCAAACTCATGTTCATTGAGTCAGTTATGCTATCTAATCATCTCATCCTCTGTTGCCCCTTCCTCCTCTTGCTCTCAATCTTTCCAAGAATCAGGGTCATTTCCAATACTAGTGTATGAGGTTCTAAATGATAAATCTCTAAGTGGAATGAACTGTAATTCACTTTCATTTTGGAAACAAAAATACGCCTCACAAGTCCATTAGGAGACTGTCACAAAATGATTTGAATACTTTAAGTCTGGGGGCCAGTGGTTTGTGTGATAAGAATACAAAGCCTCTGAACTGAACATGTATTCATCAAAACTTCTGAGCTATTCAATGCCATCCCCTATTAAAAAGAATATCTGAGGATTCTGAGTAGAGTTTGGCTATTACTGAATTTGACTTCATGAGGTGAGAGAACAAGAAGGAAAGGCTAGAAGTTGAGTGAAGAAATGGACTAAATTTATCCATGGGACTTGCATGATGAACTTTACAGCAGGAAGAAAATGAATGGTCTCAATATAGAGGCTCTGTAGCTCCTTTTACGTCTGGTGCTAGAAAAGCTGCTGTCTCCACATTTTCTACTCCTTTTCTTCAGCATAATGTGAGGTAGAGGGTCAGGGGACACACTTGTGGCCTCTAATGGCCAGATAATGGACCACAATAAAAGTTATGTGTCCCCAGCTGAAGGTGAAGACATATAATGGTTGACAAGATCCATTATCTAACTATTAGAACCTAGAGCAAAAGGAGACAATTATTAAATCAAAGGAAAAAATCCATTTCACTTATTCAAGAAAAAAATATTTTTTATTATATGCTGTACATTTTTCTGCAAATATCATTCTTATCTCCAAATAATAGTACCAATAGTAACCACAGCTAATGTTTATTGAGCATTTACAGTATGCTTATTGCTGTGGTAAAGAGCATAATCTGTGGAATCAGACTCCCCAGTTTCAAACTCTTGCTTTCAGAATTACTTGGAAGAAGTTAACCCTTCCATGTCTCAATTTCCTGATATGTAAAATGATGATAACATTAGATCGTGTGCCATATGATCACCAAGTATGACATATATTACATGTCCAATAAATGCTAAGTATTATATTATTAATGTTGCTGACACGATGTTATCATTGTTGACATGAATATATAGGAGTTATATTGTTTAGATCTCTTAATTAGTTATAGTCTACAAATAAATATCAAGGATAAAGTGAGATATTTCATCTAAAAATTTGTAAATAGATTTTAAAAGTTTCATTGGCCTTGTAAAAGAAACTGAAAAATATTTTTATTTATGTGCATTTTGATGGGTGAGAGGATTCACGACTTCAACATGTTTTAAGAAAATCTCTTGACCTGCAAAATTTTAAGAATCTGTAGTAAACTAAATTTTATGTAACATTTCACCTACCAATTGACATAGGGTGATTATAAAACAAATGTATTTTTAAAGTTATATCTTCTCTTTTGAATTATCTTTTTAAAAATTATAGGAAATCAAATAATAAAAAGCAATAATCAATATATATTCTGTGTGCTGAGGGTCAAAATAGGCAGATTTAGGCCACAAAACAATTATCTATTTTCTATCTTGTTCTTGAGACACCATTCAGTTGCAAAGGTGGAAAACTAAGGTTTTAGTGTCTTGGTAATTGTTCCTAGCAATCAATAAAAACATCTTTAGCTATTTTATTTGGCCTTTGGGGACCCCTGAAATTTGAGTTAAGATTTCCATGAACATAACAGGATCATGATACCAATATTCCCTTTTTAATGCACTGGGAAAAGATCTACTCCCACCTGCTCTGTCCCCCCTTTGGCTAGAGCTGTGCAAGGTCAGTCCCTGTTCAACTTATATGGGAATGTTGGAGACACTAAACCTAATTACAGTAGATTTGTGACCCAGGAAAATTTTTTAATTATTGTCATTAAAATTTTTTAATGTATATCTCATTTTCACTGAGAAAAATTAAATCTATATATGTATATATCTATATTGGAGAAGGCAATGGCACCCCACTCCAGTACTCTTGCCTGGAAAATCCCATGGATGGAGGAGCCTGGTAAGCTGTAGTCCATGGGGTCACTAAGAGTAGGACACGACTGAGTGACTTCCCCTTTCACTTTTCACTTTCATGCATTGGAGAAGGAAATGGCAACCCACTCCAGTGTTCTTGCCTGGAGAATCCCAGGGACAGGGGAGCTTGGTGGGCTTTTGTCTATGGGGTCGCACAGAGTCGGACACGACTGAAGCGACTTAGCAGCATCTATCTATCTATCTATCTATCTATCTATCTATATATAGCAATGGTTAAGAGCACATACTTTAAGATGGACTGTAAGGGTTCAAATTCGTCTTACAAGCTATTCTGTGCAAATTACTAACTGTGAAACCATGGACAAATTAATTTACCTATCTCTCTCAGTTTTCTTATCTGTAAAATGGGGAGGTACACGGTTCTCACCTCATACGATTGTTGTATGAGGACTAAACTTGTGTGGAGCTCTGGAGACAGTGCCTAGACTGTAGGCGCTATTGTGCTTGTGCTCAGTTGCTAAGCCGTGTCTGACCCTTTGTCACCCCACGGACTCTAGTGTGCTGGGTTACCCTGTAACCTGTACGCTGTATGGGAATCACAGGCAAGAATAGTGGAGTGGGTTGCCATTTCCTTCCCCAGGAGATCGTCTTGATCTAGGGAAGATCAAGATTTTTGTCTCCTGCACTGGCAGGCAGGTTCCTTACCACTGAGCCACCAGGGAGGCCATAAGGACTATAAATATCATTATTATGTAATCTGCTTCTCGAGCATCCGGAAGAAAATAGGGGTGCTAATCCAATTTTAACCTGTTGAATCACCTTTAAATTTAGACAAACCATTAACTGTCTGAGATCCCCCTCCCCCCTTTTTTTAAATGTAGAGGAGGAGATAATGGAGTCCACAATGGTGTGTGAAATCAAGAATATAATAGTGCTTTGCAAGTCATTGAGCCTTGGACATATGTCAAGTTCAAATGTATTGATTCAAATTCATCTGCAAAATTTGTTGTGTTTTGAAAGCATTTTATATCAATTAAAAGTAAACTAAAGAAGCAAAATGCTTAATACAGAACCTAGAAGAATTTTTAAACCTTATTTACACATACTTATGTATGGCATTGGAGAAGGCAATGGCAACCCACTCCAGTACTCTTGCCTGGAAAATCCCATGGACGGAGGAGCCTGGTGGGTTGCAGTCCATGGGGTCGCTAAGAATTGAAAACAACTGACTGACTTCACTTTCACTTTTCACTTTCATGCTTTGGAGAAGGAAATGGTAACCCACTCCAGTGTTCTTGCCTGGAGAATCCCAGGGACAGGGGACCCTGGTGGGCTGCCGTCTATGGGGTCGCACAGAGTTGGACACGACTGATGCGACTTAGCAGCAGCATGTATGGCATAAGGAAAATGCAGCAAAGTTTTCTGAGAGACTTTGTAGTGAATCCTAGTTAAGACTTTCTTTCTCATAATTCAAGTTTCCTTAGGTTTGCGGGTGTGTGGGTTTTTTTTTTTTTTTTGGCTTTTCAATGATCCAGAATTCTGGTTCAAGGAAAGAACTGACCCCATTGCTGACTCCCTCACATTTAGACAAGCTGAGGGGAGGTTATAGAATATTAATGGAGTTTTTTTGTTTCACAGCAATTTTTTTCAAAGTTCTGGGCTCTTTTTGCTGGTTTTAAACATTTTTTGGCCAAATTTTTACTGTTTTAATTTTGAAGCAACTTTTTAATAGTTAGGATGATTCTTACATTGGTTTGATATACCTTATATTTTATTCTTGCTTGCCAGGAATTGAAGATTTACAATATTAATGGGTATGAGCATGCGTTTGCTTAAGCCTTTTTTATCATTTGTCATAATGAGCTGGAAATGCTGTCATAATTTCACTGCATGCATGCAGTTTCAGTCAGGTCTGACTCTGCGAACCTCTGGACCATGGCCCACCAGGCTCTCCTGTTGATGGGATTCTCCAGCAAAAAATACTGGAGTGGGTTGCTGTGCCCTCCTCCAGGGGAACTTCTCAAGTCAGGGATCAAACCCACTTCTTTTACATCTCATTCATTGGCCAGTGTATTCTTTACCTCTAGTGCCATCTGGGAAGCCCCAACCTCACTTCATAACCTTACTCTATTCAGGATCTCTAGGGTCACTAAAAAAAAAAAAATCCTTCTTGTTTACACCTGCACTTTGGTTGTTCAGGTAAAGGAATCTAGAAGCTGCCTTTTGTTTTCATACCTCTGTCTATTATCACTTACTAGTGTAACAAACCACCGTGATACTTAGTAACTTAAGATAAGTCTATTACTTTTCACTGTTCTATGGCTTGACTGGGGGAGCCCTCTGTGGGTGTTACCTGGGCGTATGCACATGGTTACCACCAGCTGATCCGTCGATGGGGGCTGATCTCAGGTGAGCTGCTGGCTAGTTGGGCCTCTCTCTCCATGGGACCTTTCACCCTTGGGTTCTCCACAAGGTAGTCCCTGGCAAAGGTCCCAAGAAAGCAAAATGGAAACTACAGAAGCCTAGATTCCTGGACTTACATGACATCATTTCCACTTCATTCTACTGGTCCAAGTGTGTCCCAGATAGTGTGCTCTAATGTAAGAGTTGGTAACATAAATTCTACCTCTTTATGGGAGAAACTTCAAGGAATTTTATGGCCATATTTCATCTACCAGAATGTCTAGGGGCTTTGCTTTTGTTTTTTAGCCAAGTGTTTCTATGTTAGAGTGTTGACAGAAACTTTTGTCAGTGAACTTTTATCAGTGGCACTAGAGAAGGCCAGTAAGAGAGCTAAAGCAGGTCCAAATCACAGACAATACCCCATTCATTCGTACGTAGGGTTATTCCATGTTGTTTAATGACTCAGCATAGATCAATTAGGCAGCTATCCTAATATGTACTGGCACTGTGCTAAGATAGAGAATCATAAGATTGTTGATTCTCATCCTGAATTGAATCATACCTTTTGAGAAAATGAGCCTGTCATGTCTTCTGGAGCTTATAGAAAATCAATATCAACAGTGATGAATAATATTAAATACCCACTGTGTGAAAAAATGATGCTATGTCTGAGGATTCTCAAATAATAGAAGGCATGATTTCTGCTTTCGAGCTTACAATTTAGCTCAACAAAATAGCCATAGCCTTGGAAAAGTAACAAGTTTCAATTAATACACGTTTATTGACTGTCTCCTAAATACCTAGATTCTATATTAGGCACTACAAATGCAAAAATGAGTTTGACTGGAACTCTAGCCACAAGATTTAGAGTGTAGAAAAAAGGGGAAGCAGAATATAAACAAGTAAAAAATTAATATAAGCAAGTAAAACATTAATAAGTGTTCTGATAAAACACTGAGAAAAAGTAGTAAGTGCTCTGATAAAGCACTAAACAAGACATACAGGATGTGTATATTTTCCTGGAGATTGAAGATCAGGACTTCTGAAGGAGAGAATAGATTAAAGCTTTTGAGAAATAGACCAGTGGTCCTTAGGCTGACCACTAAGGGCCATAAGGTCTAGGAGAATGAAGTAGCAAAAAGAAAAGGATGGTGATCATGGTAAACCCTAGACCTTCAATCCCTTCAGTGTGATTGAAAATCAGGATTCTAGATGAGAGAGAGGAGGGCAGCAAGGACAAAAGGAAAAAAAGAAGTGATAAACAATGGCCAAGGACTCAGTCGTGGAGGAACTTAAATGCTGTCCCACAAAGTCTGGATTTTCTCCTGTAGGTGACTGGAATCTGCTGAAGAATTTAAATCCTGAACAGAATTCTTAAGAAATCCTGTTAAGGATGACAAGATCAAATCAGTATTTTACAAGGACTACTCTGGCCTCAAAAAGAAAGATAAACTAGCTAAGGCAGAGTAGAGACAGAAAAAGTAGCTAGATTATTGCACTGATCTAAACATGCTGTGATAAGGACGAAAGCAGTGGCAGAAAGAGTAGTGAAAAAGAGGCTGTCCATACCTTCAGCAGACATGTATTGGGCATCTACTAGGTACTGAGGGGTATGCCAAGTGCCGGGAATATTGTGACAGAGAACTGACCTTGAAACTATACCAAAAGGCCACTCAGAGACAGATGTGAAAAATCTTCAAGAGATTCGAGTAAAAAGACCTACTTCATAACTGGATGTAGGAGTGACCAGAAGGGAAGATCCCAGAAATCCAAGGATGCGGTACTTTGACAAATAACTACTGAACAATTTAAATAGTAAGTACTAGCAAACCAAGAAAGAAGTACATTCTTTTATAGGTAAGCAAAAACTAAAGTTGAGAAATGAAGATCCAAAGGAGAGTTTCAGAAGCATCAGCTTCAGTTGTATTTGTGTATTGTCCTCAATTTTCAAAGATGCCACTTTGAACAAGACTGTAGATCTGCATGGTACACGTGTGGCATTAGGTCTGAGAATTATTCCACCATTTTTCATCTTGTCTGTCCTTTGCAAAGTCAGCCTTATCTTCCTATGTGTGGTTTAATTGAACTTGACCCTGAGATTTGATGATTCTAATTCCCTGTGGCTCAATAATTGGGCCCCATGTGTGGTATGGGCAGGTTGCATTGGGCCTCCCACAGCTGCTGCTTATGTGAATGGATTAAATCAGAATGTCCAAGTACACTGCTTGCTCCTGATTTGATCCTGACTGTAAAGATACACTTTCAGCTAACTTCTATTGTTGAAGCCAACAATAGGAAAGCAATCAATAATGGTAGCTCTTTCCCTCTCTGTTTACATGTTTATATCATCAACTAAAAACGATTACACCCTTAGGAGGACCCATTATTATAGTCTGGATATCGATTTCATCTATTTTTAGCCTAAATAACTAATTCCTGGAACAATGATAAACCCATTACATATGATTAATACTCTATGTTTGACATTAATCTGACTCCTAGCTTTTCATTAAGTCAATCAAGGAACCTTTATAGAGTTCATATCCTGTACTCAGCAGTATAGGACTTGAGTAAACAGCTTTGAGGAGGATAAGACATCATCATACCCCACCATCAAAAGAAGAAATAGAGGGAAATAAATACTCGCTACATATCATTCATTCCCTCATTCATTCATTGAGTACCTGTTCTATTTCAACTTTAGGAATACAAAAATAAGTTATATGGCCCTCTCCATGTCTACAGTTGGGTGGTCATCAAAGCAATTATGAGTGCTATGCTCGTTACTTCACCTAGATCAGCTGCTTTAAATCTCCCAGGAGCTCTTCACATAGGTGTTATCACCCCTACCACAGAGGAGGAGCTAGAGGCTTAAAAGACCTGTGCAAGGCCGCACAGGAATCTAGGACTGAGTTAGCATTAGGTATGTATAAGCCCAAAGTTTTCAGACTTTCCTTAAAACATGCTGCTGCTAAGTCGCTTCAGTCATGTCCGACTCTGTGCGAGCCCATAGACAACAGTCCAGTAGGCTCCTCTGTCCCTGGGATTCTCCAGGCAAGAATACTGGAGTGGGTTGCCATTGCCTTCTCCACCTTAAAACATCGGATCTTAGCAGAATGTGTTAACTTGTAAGAAAATCACACCCCCACCAATATTAATGATAATTAAAACATGATGACTCTCTCTTAATATTGCCCCTCCTTTCTTGACCATCTCACACTTCCTTTATAGCTAAACTCCTTGAGAAGACCGCTCATATCATCAAATTATTTACCTCTCATGTGTTTCAGCCCTACTAGCATCCTGATGTTTGAAGTACCCCCGCAGCAGACACATACACGACCATATCAGCCCTGAGCCGATACAAAAATCACCTCTCTTACTTAAAAAGTGATTTAGCAGTTGTCAGTGAAATACACTCTTTCTAGTTCTTATTTGATATAACAATAAGTAAGTATGGTAAAGAGATTGTGTTTCAATGTTGGACTTCTCTGAGTTTAAATCTCAGCAGAGCTTGGGTCTGTCGCTCTCTCTAACCTATGCCACTTACTTAGGCTTTAGTTTATTCATATATAAAGCAGGAATGATACTATTTAATCTGAGGGGATTTTGTAAGCTGATAACCTGTTTTTATTATGACAGCAAAATATACTTTTCAAGCACTCCGTAAACATAATTATTTATCATCATCTTTATCTGCTGATTTGGTAAAGTTGGTAATCTCTTTTCTCTTTAAATTTTTCCTCCCTAGGGTTGATCCAGGAGATTTCTTTCTACACATTTGCCCCTATGCTGTTCCCCTCCTTCTTTTGCTTGTACTTGAAGTTCTAAAGTATCCCAGGGTTCTGTTCCAGGCTCAGTTCTCCTCTTATTCTAAACATTTACCAGGAGACAGGCCTACTCTTTCTGTGGTGAATGTTACCTCCAGTTTGTGAATCTGCCTTTTCCTCTGGGACCCACATATCTAAATGCCTGCTGGCATCTCCAAGACAGCGTACTCTGAGCAAGTCAAACTCAGAAGGCCCCACACTGAACTTGAAATCACTCCTCTCCCAAAGTAGAGTTACCATATGATCCAGCAATCCCACTCCTGGGCATGTATCTGGAGAAAACTGTAATTCAAAAAGATATATGGACCCCAGCATTCACAGCAGCACCATTTACAACAACCACAACAGAAGCAACCTAGATTTCCATTGATGAATGAGTAAAGAAGGTGTGGTAAATACATACACACACATACACGACACAACACAGAATGGGCTATTACTCAACTATAAAAAAGAATAAAATAATGCAATTTGCAGCAACATTGATGGATCTAGAGACTACCATATTAAGTGAAGTGTCAAAAGTATCACATGATATCGCATATGTAGAATCTAAAATATGATGCAAATGAATTCATTTAAAAATCAGAAACAGACTCACAGACATAGAACACAAATTTGTGGTTACCAAAGTGGAAAAGGGCAGGAGGGATAAATTAGGAGTTTGGGATTAGCAGATACAAACTACAATATATAAAATAAACAACAAGGACTTACTGTATAGCACATGGAAGTATATTTGATACCTCTTAATAACATAATAGAAAAGGATTTTAAAAAAAAGAAGTAATTCCTCTCTTTCCTTCTCAGAATTATTCTCTCCTGTATTCCTTACCATCTCGAAGAGGCTTCATCCCTGATCCAGTTACTGAAACCAGAAATCTGGGTATCATCTTAGATTACCAGTCCCGAGTCCAGCTGATAATCACACACTATTGTTGTTTCTCCTTAACATCTGTCTTCTGCTCCTCACTGTTTATACTGGTATTGCCCTGACTCAAATCTACATTGCTTTTCCCATCTCCTAAACTTTCAACTGGTTTTCCCATTTCCAGGGAAACAATTCCTCATGCAATTCATTCTACTTTATAATTCAGAAAAACCTTTCTGAATTGCCCATGGTACACTTTTTTTTGTTTGAAATATATATGTTATGATACTGCAACCAAGTGAGGAACACATGGCAAAGCAAAACAGGGATATGAGAGAAGGGCTATATAAATTCAGACAGAATTAGCCAATATAATACCCAAATGTGCACCAAGAGTTACAATTTCCTGCCTCCCACCCGTGTTCATACCTTTCAGAATCCCTTAGACTGTGAAGTTGATGGATTTGAGTTTGAGCAAGCTCCGGGAGTTGGCAATGGACAGGGAGGCCTGGCGTGCTGCAGTCTACGGAGTCACAAAGAGTCAGACACTATTGAGCAAGTGAACTGAACTGAACTCCTATAATTTAGCCATGTTATATGATACAATTGATTTTAAGAAAAAGAGACTATTTAGATCTGACCTAATCACAAGAGCCCTTAAAAAGCAGAGAGTTTTCATAAACACAGAGAAAACTCTATCTTCCACAATAACAACAAAACAATAAAATCGTGTTTCATTTACTAAAATGAAAAGCAGAGAGCTTTCTCTGACTGACTAAAGAAGACGAAGTGAGAGATTCAAAGCATAGGAATGAGTTCATGTGTTATTGCTGGCTTAAAGATGGAGGAGGCTATGTCAAGGAATGCAGGCAACCCCTAGGATCTCCGAACAGCTGCAAACTGATAGCCAGGAAAGATGCCGGGACCTTAGTCCTACAAAGAAACTGAATTTTGCCAACAACAGGAATGAACTTGTAAGTAGATTTTTTTCCCCAGAGGCTCCACAAAGGGACTTAGCTCTGCCAACATGTTGACTTTGGCCTGTGAGCCTGGGCAGAGAATCCGGCCAGGCCACCCCAAGAATTCCAACCTACAGAAATAGGAGCCAATAAATGGTTGTTTTTAAGCCGAGAAGTCTACGGAAATTTGTTATGCAACAATAGAAAATGCATACCAACTCATAAATGACACTAATCAATGGATATGGAGTAACTGAAAGAATGCAGGGATGGTTGCTGGATAGATGGATGTTGAGTGAGTGAATGGATCATTCAGTCTCAAAACCTTGTTTTGGGAACCTCATCCAGTGTTGAATATACAATTGGCCCTTGATAAATCTTTGCTGGCTTATCATTATTTTTCATTTTTTGGCTACACTGCGCCACTTGGGGCATCTTAGTCCTTGAGCAGCGATGGAGCTGTGCCCTCGGCAGTGAAAGCATGGAGTTCTAACCACTGAACAATCATGGAATTCCAATCTTTGTTGATTTAATGGTGAAGTGAAAAAGTATGATAGACACAGAGAGCAGAGTGAAATTCTATGCCTTGAATGCTAGCATTCTATAAATGAAATGGGAGTGTGGCATGAGACAGGCAGAGAGTGATGGGAGATGAAGTTAGAAAAATGGATAGGGCCTGGAACTCTGAGGACCTTCTATCTGATCCTAAGAAACATTAATGCTTTACTTATATAGGCACAAATCGTCTTTTTTCCAGCTTTACTGGGATATAACAGACCAAGAAAATTTTAAGATATTTGAAGTGTACAATGTGATGATTTGATATACATATACATCGGGAAATGATTCCCTCATCAAGTTAATTAACACATCCATCCCTGCTTTATTTACTTTTTCTTCCCTTTTGTTTTTGTGACAATTAAGTAAACAATATATGGAAAATGTTTTAAAACATATATGACACATAATAAGCATTCAAAACTTAAAAGGAGTAAAAATAAAACATAAATTCTGTCATTTATAAAAGGGTTTCCTATATGACACAGTGATAAAGAATGCAGGAGATACATGTTTGATTCCTGGGTCAGGAAGATCCCCTGGAGAAGGAAATTACAACACACTCCAGTATTCATGCCTGGAAAATCCCATGGAGAAGCCTCACGGGTTACAGTGTATGAGGTCGCAAAGAGTTGGACACAACTGAGCACATATACACACATCCTTTATAAAAGTTTGAAATAATCTTGTGTCACAATGTACTATTACTATCATTATTGTTGTTACTGCTGTTGCTGCTCTCACTATTATGTAACTGGAGCTAACATTTATTGAACATTTGCTATATGTCTGGTATGATGAGAAGTGCTTTATGCCTTATTTTACGTCATAACTTAACCAAGATCTTCCAGCCAAGAGAGAAATCCAGTAACTTTGATTTCAAAATTTATGCTATGTATGAGTTAGACTGTTTGTATCAAAACAGGAATACATGGAATACAGTAAGGTTATATACATTAGAAACAAACTTATGCCACAATAAGAACAACTGTTTTTAATACTTTTAAATATATGTAATATATATTTATATTTGTTTAATATATATGACACTAAATGACATTTCCCAAATCTAGTGGCCATTAAAGTGAATGTCTACTTTATAAATAGAAACCATAATATTTCTCATTACATAAAAATGTTCAAAATTCACAAGTATTAGATTTTTTAAAAATCAGGAGACCAAATATGCTACTCACTCTCATATATTATAAGCCATGATGAAGGAAAAAGATTCTATTAATATAAGCTATAAATATGAGGAATAAGCTAAAATCTAAACTCTAGTTTACCAATGTGCTTATTTGTCCTACCATAGAGGTTAATCAGAGGAAGTTCTTTAGCTATGACTCTTGTATCATTTGTCTGACCCTTTATCCAGTGATGACTCTGATGACTCTATGTTTTATGCCTTCCTGTAGGTACCACCAGGTTGGGCACTAAATCAATACAGAAATTAACTGGCAATCCAGAACACATTGATTTATGAGGTTGCATTTCTCCTTTACATTTCATAACATTTTTGAACATTCATAAATTAAACATAAAATCAATTTAAATTAAGAGTTAAGGGGCAGTAACCCTCAGGTAGATGTTCAGTGGTTTATTAGTTTTATGAAATTTATAAGAAATACTAAACTTTATACTGGTGTTATTATTTAATGTTTCTTACACTCTAACAAGGTACCATCAATTCCTGGTTACCCAAGACCCAATTATCCAGTTTTTGAATTATATAGGCCTCCCAATTCTACAATTAAACCTTTGACCATTTATTTCATTCTAAATATTGGCTCTTCAAGTGAAAAAATGTTAAACACAAAAATCACTTTGTTGTATATTGGAAGCTCTATTAAAACTTAGGAACAACCTCCTTATTGGGCAATTATTCATTTGCAATTATCCAGGCTTTAAAAATCATACACTTAGATAACAACACTGAAAAATGAGAGAATGTTATGAGACAATCATGAGAAATACTCTGCACAGCAGGTCTATCATCAACTTATTTTCATTTTTGTTTATTCAATACTCATTTATTATATTTCTAATATGCATATGGCATTAGGAACAAAGTAGACAAGAGAAAAATTTAGACATGGGTGGGCCTGTCTCCACAGAGCCCACATTCTAGCAAGAGAAGCAGAGATTTAACTCTAACATTAAACAGGAATAGTCCATGGTGCTTATTGCGTGGGAACCACTATTCTAAGTATTCCCTGTATCTTGCTTCATGTCATGCTCTTACCAACTTTAAGAGGTGAATACAGTCATTATTCCCATTTTACAGATGCTGGCACTGAGGCCAAAGAAGTTAAATAACTTGTCTAAATCCAACACCCAGGATGTGACGTGCCAGGATGTGGACCCAGGCAGTCTGGTGTCAACATGCAGGTGCTAAGTTTCTTGGTTATCCTGTCTCTCCAGTGGGAAGCATGTAATGAAAAAGATGAACTTGCTGTATATGACACGGCCATGACAGGGCACAAGTGGTGTCCAGGAGATGAAGCAAGATTTTCTCAAGGCAATTACAGCTGGGATAAGATCTAAAAGTTGAATGGACACGAACTAGGCATCGATGTGAGCAGAAAGGGATCTGCTGATTCAAGGACCCGACTGTGCAAAGGGGTTGAAAACGGGAAAAGCAAGGGAAATGAGAGGAGCAGAGGGAAGTTCAGAATGGCTGAAGTGTGGGCAGTCAGGGGTGTGGATCAGGATTGCAGGAGGAAAGCCCTAGAAAATCTCTTTGGGTCTGGTACCTCTGGATTTATTATCTGAATATTTAGACTCTCTTTATATCAGTGGATTTCAACTTTGAGTACAATTAGAATCACCTGCTGCTAATCATTCAGTCATGTCCGACTCTTTGCGACCCCACAGACTGTAGCTTGACAGGCTCCTCTATCCTCGCCTGGGATTTCCCAGGCAAGAATACTGGAGTGGGTTGCCATTTCCTTCTCCAGGGGATCTTCTTGACCCAGGGATCGAACTTGTGTGTCTTGAGTCTCCTGCACTACCAGGCAGATTCTTTACCACTAGTGCCACCTGTGAAGCCCACTAGACTCACCTGGGGAGCTTTCATCCTACGTTATCACAGATCAATTACATCAGAACCTCTAGAGGAGTGATCTGGGTATCAAGAGCTCCTCCCAAGGTGCTTCCGTTGTACAACCGAGGTCGAGAAGCACTGTTAGATGATTATCAGACTATTGCCTGAATCAGTAGAAGCCTCTAGAACCAAGTAGATAAACAATATTATCAGGATGATCAGGTTTGGGTTTGAATTTTGAGTGTGTTGTTTGCTAAGGTGAACTAGAGAAATTTCTGACGGGGACCAATATGAGCTGCAAAAACCTCAAGCAAAGTGAGTGTTTGCAGTTTAACTCTGGGGCACTTGGATGCAGAGTACACATTCTCTAGCTGTGCTGACCTCATGCAAAAATGTTCTCACACCCAGATAAGAGGAATGAAGACAAGCCAAGGTCTTGAGACCAAGCATCGTTCCCATTTTCCCTCTCCTCACCCTTCCCACCTCCTCCTATGCTTCCTCCTCTTTTCCCTCCTCCTTCTCCCCATTCTTCTCTTTCTTCTTTTTATCCTTCTTCCTGGTTTTTCTCCCACTGTCTCTCTCTCTGCCACCTGATAAATAAATAGTAGAATATTCTTAAGATAAGGGGAGGATTACCTCTGTTTTGTGTGGCTTTTTAAAAAAAATTAATTAGAGAAGGGAAAAATGGATGTTGAAATATCAGTACGGAGACTTTGTGTAGACAAATGAGAGATGACAGTAGCTTGGTAGCTTGGAGGAGAACCTAGCTGCAGTGAGAGAGGCAGAAGTTGAAAAAGAGTGAAGTTTGGCAACAAACATTAAAGATGGTAAAACAAAAGACAGGAAAACAGATGGTAGAAGAGATGAACACAGAGACATAAGAAATATCCACTCTTGTCAACTATACCCATTATTTCTATTTTGTCTCCAAAAGTTATTATTACCTTCATACATTTTTACAATGGGTGACTCATGAAATGACAGCATAAACACAGAATGTACACCTAATTATGTATAGAAAATCGACTGGGAAAAAGTACTTCCACATGTTGACAGTGATTAACTCTGGCTGAGTGGTAAGTTTCACTGGGTGATTCTAAGAATAAAAATGTCAAGAACTTCTGGAGTTCCGTTGCAGGTAAATCCTGATTCCTTTACTTGCATTTTCCATTTAATCCTTAATTTTCGGATTATGGAAATGTTTCTCAGAGCTGGTAGATTAAACGTAATATTGACTACCTGATCTATTTTTTTAAAATACTAAAATTAATATATTTTGAAATCCCAAAATCAAACACTAGTTTAATTGAGACATAAAAGTAGAAATAATGATAAGAGTTGCTAGACATTGTGTGCTGAGTACTGTTTTAGGTATTCAACACTATTAACTCATTAAATTCTTGCCACAAGTCATTGAGGTGAATACTCCAAATATCTCTATTTTACAAGTGAAAAAAGTATCTCTTAGGTTAAGTATGTTTTCCTTAGTCATATATCTATCTGACCCCAGAGACTGAAACTAAGGAGATCAACATAAGATTTAGTGGTCTAGAATTAGAGTTTCATTCTCCATCATGGAGACTCCATGGAGTCCAGACTTTTTAAAAAATGGAAATACACACAGCATTATAGTCTCTAAAATGATCAATATCTAATTTTACAGACGAGCTTAAAATCTAGTATTACCCTAGTGTGACTTCAGTTCAGTTCAGTTGCTTAGTCATGCCGGACTCTCCGCGACCCCATGGACTGCAGCATGCCAGACCTCCCTGTCCATCACCAACTCCCACAGCTTGTTCAAACTCAGGTCCATCGAGTTGGTGATGCCATCCAACATCTCATCCTCTGTCATTCCCTTCTCTTCCTGCCTTCAATCTTTCCCAGCATCAGGGTCTTTTCTAATAAGTTAGTTCTTCACATCAAGTGACCACAGTATTGGAGCTTCAGCTTCAACATCAGTCCTTCTAATGAATATTCAGGATTGATTTCCTTTAGGACTAACTCGTTGGATTTCCCTGCAGTCCAAGGAACTCTCAAGAGTCCTGTCCAATACCACAGTTCAAAAGCATCAATTCTTCAACATTCAGCTTTCTTTATGGTCCAACTCTCACATCCATACACGACTACTGGAAAAACCATGGCTTTGACTAGACAGAACTTTGTCAGCAAAGTAATGTCTCTGCTTTATAATATACTGTCTAGGTTGGTCATAGCTTTCTTCCAGGGAGCAAGCATCTTTTAATTTCATGGCTGCAGTCAGCATCTACAGTGATTTTGGATCCCAAGAAAATAAAGTCTGTCACTATTTCCATTGTTTCCCCAACTATTTGTCATGAAGTGATGGGACCAGATGCCATGATCCTAGTTTTTGAATGTTGAGTTTTAAGCCAGCTTTTTCACTCTCCTCTTTCATTTTCATCAAGAGGCTCTTTAGACCCTCTTCACTTTCTTCCATAAGGGTGGTGTCATCCACATATCTGAGGTTATTGATATTTCTCCCTGAAATCTTGATTCCAGCTTGTGCTTCATCCAGCCTGGCATTTTGCATGAAGTACTATGCATATAAGTTAAATAAGTAGGGTGACAACCTACAGCCTTGACATACTCCTTTCCCAATTTTGAACCAGTTGGTTGTTCCATGTCCAGTTCTAACTGTTGCTTCTTGACCTACATACAAATTTCTCAAGAGGAAGCAAAGGTGGTCTGTTATTCCCTCTCTAGAAGAATTTTCTAGTTTGTTGTGATCCACACAGTGAAAGACTTTAACTTAGTTAATGAAGCAGAAGGAGATGTTTTTCTGGAATTCTCTTGCTTTGTCTATGATCCAATGAATGTTTGGTTCCTGATCTCTGGTTCCTCTGCCTTTTCTAAATCCAGCTTGAACATCTGGAAGTTCACGGTTTATGTACTGTTGAAACCTGGCTTGGAGAATTTTGAGTATTACTTTGCTAGTGTGTGAGATGAGTGCAGTTTTGTGGTAGGTTGAACATTCTTTGGCATTGCCTTTCTTTGGGATTGGAATGAAAACTGACCTTTTCCAGTCCTGTGGCCACTGCTGAGTTTTCCAAATTTGCTGGCATATTGAGTACAGCTCTTTCACAGCATCATCTTTTAGGACCTGAAATAGCTCAGCTGGAATTCCATCATCTCCACTAGTTTTGTTTGTAGTGTTGCTTCCTAAGGCCCACTTGACTTAACACTCCAAGATGTCTGGCTCTAGGTGAGTGATCACACCATCATGGTTATCTCAGTCATTAAGCTCTTTTTTGTATAGTTCTTCTGTGTATTCCTGCCACCTCTTAATATCTTCTGCTTCTGTTAGGTCCATACTGTTTTTATCCTTTATTGTGCCTGTCTTTGCATGAAATGTTCCCTTGGTATCTCTAATTTTCTTGATGAGGTCTCTAGTCTTTCTCATTCTATTGTTTTCCTCTATTTCTTTGCATTGATCACTTAGGAAGGCTTTCTCATCTCTTCTTGCTATTCTTTGGAACTCTGCATTCAAATGGATATATTTTTCCTTTTCTCCTTTGCCTTTTGCTTCTCTTCTTTTCTCAGTTATTTGTAAGGCCTCCTCAGACAACCATTTTGCCTTTTTGCATTTCTTTTTCTTGGGAATGGTTTTAATCATTGCCTCCTGTACAATGTTACAAATGTCTGTTCATAGTTCATCAGGCACTCTGTCTCTCAGATCTAACCCCTTAAATCTGTTTGTCACTTCCACTGTATAATCATAAGGAATTTGATTTAGGTCATACCTGAATGGTCTAGTAGTTTTCCCTGCTTTTTTCAATTTAAGTCTGAATTTTGCAATAAGGAGTTCATGATCTGAGCCACAGTCAGCTCCCTGTCTTGTTTTTGCAGAGTGTATAGAGCTTTTCCATCTTCGGCTGCAAAGAATATAATCAATCTGATTTTGGTGTTGACTATCTGGTGATGTCCATGTGCAGAGTCATCTCTTGTGTTGTTGGAAGAGAGTGCTTGCTATGACCAGCAGTGTTCTCTTGGCAAAACTCTGTTAGACTTTGCCCTGCTTCATTTTGTACTCCAAAGCCAAATTTGCCTGTTACTCCAGGTATCTCTTGACTTCCTACTTTTGCATTCCAGTCTTCTATGATGAAAAGGAAGGTCTATATAACTAGGTTCCAAACATTTTATCAACTGCAGTCAAAGAAGAAAAGGCCAATATATAAATTTGATTGTGGACATATGTGGCATAATTTCACTCAAAGCTGATTATAGCTATTTTAAGGCAAACATTTTTATTACCCACCCCCTATCTCTACTAGACTCCCATGCATAACAATTGAATGTCAAGGGACTAAAACTAAATTTCAAGTGGAACAAAGAATCACATGTTGAAAGGGAGGAAAAGTTATCTATATGTAAATAACTAACCTTAAATGGGGCTTCCCAAGTGGTGCTAGTGGTAAAGATTCTGCCTGCTAAGGCAGGATACCAGGGAGATGAGAGTTCAATCCCTGGAACAGGGAGATCCCCTGGAGGTGGGAATGGCTACCCGCTCCAGTATTCTTGCCTGAAAAATCCCATGGACAGAGGAGCCTGGAGGGTTATAGTTCATGGGTCACAAGCAGTTGGACACGACTGAGCACTCATGCACAGAACCTTAAATATCCAAAGATTAAAGTAAAGGAACTCAAATGCACACTTGGGCTTTTGATTTTTTTAAGACCAGTATATGTGATCATTGATAAATTCTCAGTACCTAAAAGGAAGAATGTGCCTTTCTGAAATGTAATTTAAATGTGCAAAGGAATGCATACATATTTCTCAAGTTTTAAAGTTGGATGATGTGATATTTGGAAGTCAGAATTGTTCCTTAGAATGTCAGATGTATTAAAATATGTTTGCTTTACTTAGGATTAGGCAAATATAGAGAAGAAAATGTTCTTTCAACTGAGTTTTCAAACAGATGGATTTTAGTTAGGAAATTTAATACATTTTGAAATACATCAGAAACACTTAAGGAAGAGAACTTCATAAAACTCCATAGACATCACCTTGCTAGAACCCTGTGCTAATGACAGAGTAAGGTGAAAAAAAAAGTTCAGGCAACAGTTTTCTTTTTTTGTGTGAAAAGCCATTTTATTTTAAATATAGCAGTGTGTAGGTATCAATCCCAAACTCCAAATCTAACCTTACCCTCACTTTCTTCCTTGGTAATCAAGCTTGTCTCTAAGTCTGTGAGTCTCTGTTTTATAAATAAGTTCATTTGTATCATTTTTTTCAGATTTCACATATGATATTTGTCTTTCTTTGTCGGACTTATTTCACTTAGTATGATAATCTCTAGGTCCCTCCACGTTGTTGCAAATGGCAGTATTTCATTCTTTATAATGACTGAGTAATATTCCATTGTATATATGTACCACAACTTCTTTATCCATTCATCTGTTGAAGGACATTTAGGTTGCTTCCATGTCTTGGCTATTGTAAACAGTGCTGTAGTGAACATTGGGAGGCATGTATCCTTTTGAATCATATTTTTCTCCAGATATATGCCCAAGAATGAGAATGCTGGATCATATGGTAGCTCTATTTTTAGTTTTTTAAGGAACCTCTATACTGTTCTCCATAGTGTCTGTACCAATTTCCCTGCAACAGCATAGGAGAGTTCCCTTCTCTCCACAATCTCTCCAGCATTGCACAGTTTTTGATGATGGCCATTCTGACCAGTGTGAGCTAATACCTCATTGTAGTTTTTTTTTTTTTAAACTTTACAATATTGTATTAGTTTTGCCAAATATCGAAATGAAACCGGCACAGGTATACCTGTGTTCCCCATCCTGAACCCTCCTCCCTCCTCCCTCCCCATACCCTCCCTGCATTTTTTCATGTGACTCTTGGCCATCTGTATATCTTATTTGGAAAAATGTCTCTTTCAGTCTTCTGTGCATTTTTTGGATTGGATTGTTTTTTGATACCGAATTGCATAAGCTGTTGGTAAATTTTGGATACTAATCCCTTGTTGGTCACAACATTTACAAATATTTTCTCCCGTCTGTGAGCTGTCTTTTCTTTTGCTTATGGTTTCCTTTGCTATGCAAAAGATTTTGAGTTTAATTAGGTCTCATTTGTTTATTTTTATTTCCATTATTCTGGGAGACAGGTTGGAAAAGATATTGCTGCTATTTTTGTCAAACTGTGTTCTGCCTATGTTTTCCTCTAAGACCTTTATAGTATCCAGTCTTACATTTAGGTCTTTAATCCATTTTGAGTTTATTTTTGTGTATGGTGTTAAAGAATGTTCTATTTCATGTTATTACATGTAGCTGTCCAAGACAACATTTTCTTTTCCACAAGCCAATGTCTGAACACGCACATAATTCATCTCATAATTGCCCTTTGTATATAAAAGCTTCTTGTCTCCAAGGCTATTTTGTTGTTCATTTAAAATGGAGACCATGTGCATCATTCTCTTTTATTTTACCTAGAAATCCTAATGAAGGGAGTTAGTTCTTCTATCATCATTTAAGGAAAAACCAACTAACCAATCAGATAAAAAATTCTGGTCGAACTTATAGCAACTAACTGGTGCTTTATGTGTGAATAATGTGTTGGTAATTATTTGGCTTTCTTATCTCTTCTGGCTATTCTTTGGAACTCTGCATTCAAATGCTTATATCTTTCCTTTTCTCCTTTGCTTTTCACTTCTCTTCTTTTCACAGCTATTTGTAAGGGCTCCCCAGACAGCCATTTTGCTTTTTTGCATTTCTTTTCCATGGCGATGGTCTTGATCCCTGTCTCCTGGACAATGTCATGAACCTCATTCCATAGTTCATCAGGCACTCTATCTATCAGATCTAGGCCCTTAAATCTATTTTGCACTTCCACTGTATAATCATAAGGGATTTGATTTAGGTCATACCTGAATGGTCTAGTGGTTTTCCCTACTTTCTTCAATTTAAGTCTGAATTTGGTAATAAGGAGTTCATGATCTGAGCCACAGTCAGCTCCTGGTCCAAATAGGAAACAGACTGGTTCCAAATAGGAAAAGGAGTACATCAAGGCTGTATATTGTCACCCTGTTTATTTAACTTATATGCAGAGTACATTACGAGAAACGCTGGGCTGGAAGAAGCACAAGCTGGGATCAAGATTGCCGGGAGAAATATCAATAACCTCAGGTATGCAGATGACACCACCCTTACGGCAGAAAGTGAAGAGGAACTAAAAAGCCTCTTGATGAAAGTGAAAGTGGAGAGTGAAAAAGTTGGCTTAAAGCTCAACATTCAGAGAACTAAGATCATGGCATCTGGTCCCATCACTTCATGGCAAATAGATGGGGAAACAGTGGAAACAGTGTCAGACTTTATTTTTTTGGGCT
>NW_011494926.1:4379904-4387347 GCF_000754665.1 Bison bison bison | reverse complement strand
AGGAATGATGCTAAAGCTGAAACTCCAGGACTTTGGCCACCTCATGCGAAGAGTTGACTCATTGGAATAGACTCTGATGCTGGGAGGGATTGGGGGCAGGAGGAGAAGGGGATGACAGAGGATGAGATGGCTGGATGGCATCACTGACTTGATGGACGTGAGTCTCAGTGAACTCCGGGAGTTGTTGATGGACAGGGAGGCCTAGCGTGCTACGATTCATGGGGTCACAAAGAGTTGGACACGACTGAGCGACTGAACTGAACTGAACTGAATTATTTGGCCCTAGAAATTTGGAGAGATGGGGAAAAAGAGCTAGAGACTACCTAATTCAGTCTCCTTGTCTGCACTAGGAAAGTGAAGCCAAAGGAAACTAAGCAGCCTGCCTTGGTGGATAGAATTCCAAGATTTCTCACCACCCTGATGTACACATCTTACTTAATCTCTGGGCCTGAGAACAGGATGGGCTTTACTTTCATAATTAGGCTACATGATGTAACTCAATTGACCTTAAAATAAAGAAATTATTTGGGTGAATGTCACTCGATCACATTAACCCTTTAAATGCAGAGAGTTTTCTTTCATTGATTGCAAAAGAAAAAAGTCAAGATTTGAAGAAGAAGGATCCAGTGAGCTACTGCTGGTGTAAGAGGGAGGGACCCATGTGACAAAGGATGTGGGCAGCGTCTAGCAGCTGAGAGCAGCCCTGACTAACAGCCAGCAAGGAAACGGGAGCCTCAGTCTTACAGCTAATACAGGAAATGTTTGCTGCCTACAACCAGGGAGCTTGGGAGAGAACCCCAGGCCCCAGAGAAGAACTGTCACCCTGACTGACACCTGGTTTTCAGTTCAGTGAGATCTTGAGCAGAATCCAGTTATTCCATGCCCAAACTTCTGCCCTACAACATTGAGTGCTAATACATGGATGCCGTTTTAAATTCGGGGTTTTATAGTACTTTGCTGACTAGCTACAGCTAATTAATACATTTGTCCAAGACCCTTTGTTAATGAGCAACATTCCAAGGCTTCCTGAGAGTCAGGACAAAGTCTTTTACTTCCTGTTAGAGGCAGAGATGATCACTAAAGACAGTGATTTAAGAATGAATTTGATCTACCAGCACCAAGGTATCTAATAAAGGTATTAATTAATGCCCCTTGAATTAGAAATAGTCAATCAGTCAAATTACTATTTCTCAATCAATGAGACAATGTGAAAATTAAGACTTATAGCTGGTCAAATATTCTGAATAAAATAAAATTTCAGAGTAAATGGAGCCTCTCCTTCATCAAATTACAGACTAGAAGTGAAAAAGGAAGCTACTCCAACATCCCAGCTTCTCAAGTCTGGTGGTATTAGCTAGAATCTAAGAAAGGACATTTGGTGACAAAAATATAAACTCTGAACATAATCTTTTAAAAGCATCCTCACCCTATTAAGACTTAGGTGAGATTTCTGTTGAGTGCAAAATTTCCCATTCCTTTCTATGAAATTAGTCTGAAGAAAAATGTTCTTATTGCAAATTCAAAATAAATCCAAGGCCATTAGCCATTCATCCAGTTAGAGATCTCTCACTTTCTCTTCTTCCTAAAACCAAATTAGAAATTACTTGCCTAAAGGAGAAAAGGACTCACCAAGTATTTGCATCTTTCTCAGTGTATATGAGGCCTGGAGTCATGTATGTCTTGATTTCCAGCACCGGCCAGTAACAATTTCCATACATCTGACAGTGTGAAAAATCATGTAATTTCTACCACACACACTCTCAGCATTGTGACTGGCTGATGAGGGAAATAGTAGTGGCTTTGACTTTGCTGTGGCGTGCCATCTCTATTGGACTTTGTAAACTGCAGCAGTTGAAATCTTTAACCAGCCATTACTAATAAGCATATGTTAATTGTAGCAGAGATCATAAGCAGGTCAATTAGAAGGCAAAGACTGGAACTGAAGGAGACATTCAGCTGGAGGGAAAAATCCAGGGCAGGTGTTGGCCAGCGTGGTCTGCCCTGGCGGGAGCTCTAAGCATCTTGGGTAGGAGCTCATTTAACGTTTTGATTTGCTGAATTTGCATTTCAAATTTTCATTGCTAATAGACAATATAGCCAGTCTTTGTTAATGAGGATTCTGATTACATGTGCCATTATAATTGGGAATTAGCAGACCAGCCTTGTTTTGGAGATTAAACCCAAAGCAAATTGGATTAAATACGGTGTAACTAAAACCTCTCTCTCTCCCTTTTTTGTTTTTTTGTCTTGAGTCAAAGGTGAGAAAAAAAAATCCATTTGTTCCAGGCATATGGCTCATAACTTTATTATCATTTTTATAACTTTGATTTTTATTGACTTTAAAAGACTATCTTTGGCAGAGCTGAGCTATAGTTTTTAAAACATATGCTTAATAAATTTCCCTCCATAAATAGAACAGACATGTGAGTAGATTACTAGATATTCAGAATTGATTATCAAATGAATTATAGAATACATACACATATAATAGTTGGTTTGTTTTATTTTTATACAATAAGTTATATCTAAAAGCAATGGAGGAGAAATTTAATGAAGAGAGCTTGAGATAAAATTACACAGCTAATCTCTTCACATTAGTATTATTTAGAATCATTGCATCCAACAAGCCTGTGAAATTTGCTCCATTAGATTTTGGCATCTTATATTCAGTGAAAAGATGAAATAAAAAAATTTACATTAATGTTATTAATTCACCAGAAGACATTTATTATGACAATTACAGTGCAATTTTTATATTTTATATTTCAGCTACCATAACCCTTAAGTGGTGTATAGGTTAGGGTTATGTGGTCTTTCTTTAGTCTCTGGGGTCATTTAATATTGTAATCCAGTTACACTCCAACATTTTCATTGTTAAGCTTAAGATCAATTCTTCAAAAACTGCCACTAATCCCAAATCATTGGGAAATCATGCTTATTAATTCCCACGAGATTCAGTTAGATGTTTGTTTGGCTATAGGCCACCTTAATTACACAACAAAAGAAGATCTTTACAAGATGAAGAGAAAATCAAATATTTTCTGAGTGAATATTGGCCTTTGAAGCCACACAAATGAGGGCAGACCCAGATATAACAATGAGATATACTTTTTCAGCCACAAAATGTTAATCTGTGAGAAAATGAAGGAAGGGGAATATTTTACACTGGAATATGACTTTTCATCAATTGTACTGTGTTCACAGAGGGAAGTAATCTTGGTGGCAAATAGCTGTGCAAATAAAAGTTAAAGTACCATTGGCATGCCCTTATCCATCCGAAGTCCTCTTACAATGGGAATAAGAGGAAGTGGTAGTTTTTTAGGATTGTGAATCCAGTTACAACAGGATCAGGAATGATTTCTTTAGTGAGGCCTGATAATTGGAGTAAAAATGAAGGTTGGGGACCACAGCAGATAGAGGTGGGCCAGTAAACTTTTACAAACCAAGTACTTACACATTCAGTGATGCTAAGATGATTTCTGCAGACCCACCTCTATTGCCTCCCTCTCTCCCAACCACATACACAGCCCCCTCCATAATAATTATTGCCAATTTCTACCATAGTCAATCACTGTTTAATGATGAGAGTGTTGCATCCTTGGGTTTTACATTGGCAGACCAAGAAAGAAATAAAGAATGTACAATAAAGGATTAAATCTGGAGGCTTTGGGGTTACCTCATTTGGAACATCTTTAGGATTGGCCTTTGATTGGCTCCTAGCATGTAAGCTCTAAGCCCATGGAATTTCCTCCCTGATAGAGTGTCTTTGTATACCTGAGAGCTTGGGCTGTGCCAGATGATTTACTTTAACACCCATCACATTTATAGTGGCTTATGGTGAATGCTTGTTTGTGTATGCCTGAAACTTTGGGCCATGCTATATTAGTTTGACCTCCGGGGGTGCTGGAGATGGAGTAATTAAAGTTAAGTGGGCGCTCCAATGTGATTGATTCCCAATAAAACCCCTGAACATCAAAACTTGGATAAGTTTCCTTGTTAGTCTCTCAGTCATGTCCGAATCTTTGCAACCCCATGGACTGTAGCCCACCAGGCTTCCTGTCCATGGAATTCTCCAGGCGAGAATACTGGAGTAGATAGACATTCCATTCTCCAGGGGATCTTCCCAACCCAGGGATCAATCCCAGGTCTCTTGCATTGACAGATAGATTCTTTACCATCTGAGCCACCAGGGAAGCCCTTAGTTTGGCGAACAGTTGGAATGTGCTGTCACATATCAATGCTGGGAACTTAAATACTGTCCATGTGACTCCACAGGGAGAGGACAACTGGAAACTTGTGCCTGGTTTCTCCCAGACATTTATGTACCTTTTCCCTTCACTTATTTTAGTCTGTACTGTTTGCTGTAATAAACAATAAATATGAGTAGAGGAGCTTTTCTGAGTTCAGTTGAGTCCCAGTAAGTTATTGGATCTAATGGTAGTATTGACGATTCCCAGTACAACAAAGGAATGATCAATCTTACCATTTTTGATGGTCACAAAGTGTCCCGTTGTATAGACATACAGTAATTTACTTTACCAATCCATTATTGGTATTTATTTTCCAGTTCATGCAATTAAAAGACGCTTACTCTGTGGAAGGAAAGTTATGACCAACCTAGATAGCATATTCAAAAGCAGAGACATTACTTTGCCAACAAAGGTTCGTCTAGTCAAGGCTATGGTTTTTCCAGTGGTCATGTATGGATGTGAGAGTTGGACTGTGAAGAAGGCTGAGCGCCAGAGAATTGATGCTTTTGAACTGTGGTGTTGGAGAAGACTCTTGAGAGTCCCTTGGACTGCAAGGAGATCCAACCAGTCCATTCTAAAGGAGATCAGCCCTGGGATTTCTTTGGAAGGAATGATGCTAGAGCTGAAACTCCAGGACTTTGGCCACCTCATGCGAAGAGTTGACTCATTGGAAAAGACTCTGATGCTGGGAGGGATTGGGGGCAGGAGGAGAAGGGGACGACAGAGGATGAGATGGCTGGATGGCATCACTGACTCGATGGACGTGAGTTTGAGTGAACTCTGGGAGTTGGTGATGGACAGGGAGGCCTGGTGTGCTGCGATTCATGGGGTTGCAAAGAGTCGGACATGACTGAGTGACTGAATTGAACTGATTTTCCAGTTTTGTTTTTTGATAATATAAATAACTCTGTATGCACAACTTTTTCCAACTTATGGAAGTTATTATTTTTACCATATCATTTCAAATGTTAAGAGCAAAAATATGTTTCATTTTTACTTGTATCCCCTTGATTATAATGGGGCCAAATATCTAGTCATGTTTAATGAGTCTTATATTTCTTCTTTGGAGAATTACCTATTCTACATGTGTTGCCCAATTTTTTATTAGAGTGCACAGTTTTGTTTTTTTAATTGATCAGTGCTACTCATTTTGAAAGACTTAAGCAGATTAGTGAATAAGTTGGAAATAAAAACTTTTTTCAAACAAATGCAGTTACATAGCTCCTGGTGCTTAACAAATCTTGACCTAAATACTACAGAATATTGTCAGTAGGGTTCTTGTCAAGATGATATTAGAGAACAGAAGATTCAGACTCTTATTTGTATATAGTTGTTTCCTTTGGAAGTGGCTGAAACTGTGCATGGTCATTCTGTTTAAGCTTTTCACTTTGCTGGGCAAAACGTTTCTTCTTATTCTGAAGAACTGCCAAATAAAATTCAGCCCAGATTTGGTCATTACAGCTTTAAGAATAGTTGAGTTTAACTGTCAAGTGGCAAGTAAAGGAAAAGGTTATACAACTGTCATATACAACTTGGTCAAAACAAAATGACACATTGCTCACACCAGTGTCTTACACTCAACCATGAAAGACCAGTTCTTCCTCGTCTCCAATTAAAAAGCAGTTTCAACTTACTCAAACATGTTACTGTCAAGTTTACTGGGAGAAGCCTACTTAATGCTAGACATACATACCACACGTGCATAACATGCCGTCCATTCAATTTAATTTTTATAGTATTTTTCCATAGCAATTGGCTAGTCATCAGAAACAATGCAGAAAAGAAACAAAGAAAGAGAAGTCTTCTAGCAGTTAGTTGAACATATGAGGAGGCACAAAAGTCTCTAAGAACCCTGTTCTCAGTCACTCAGTTGCTTTGCAATCCCAAGAACTTTAGCCCTCCAGGCTCCTCTGTCCCTGGGATTATTCTGGAAAGAATACTGGAGTGGGTTGCCATTTCCCCCTCAAGGGGATCTTCCCAATCCAGGGATTGAACCCATGTCTCACATGTCTCCTTCATTGGAAGGCAGATTCCTTATCACTAAGACACCTGGGAAGCCCTTAAGAACCCTTAAGAGGGTTTTTCTGGAACTCTCTTGCTTTTTCCATGATCCAGCCTAGGTTACCATTAATGCCAGAGAAACAGAGAATAATAAATGAAATGTTTTTCACCATTCTTTGAAGGTTTTTTTTTTCTTCTTTAAATTTTTAATATAGTACTCTTGGAATCAACTTAGCCTCATACTACTCCTGAAACTGGAAGATTATTTTATACAGTAGAACATACTACTGCTAATATTATTATTGTTGTTATTGCTATTACTGAGCTTCCCAGGTAGCTCAATGGTAAAGAATCTGCCTGCCAATGCAGGAGATGCAGGTTTGATCTCCCGGTCGGGAAGATCCCCTGGAGAAGGAAATGGCAACCCACTCCAGTATTCTTGCCTGGGAAATCCCACAGACAGAGGAGCCTGGTGGTCCACAGTCCCTGACGTCACAAAAGAGTTGGATACGACTTAGTGACTAAACAACAACAACCTTGTTATTACTATTATGATTATTGGTAGGAGGTTATTTTCATATTTAAAGTATCTTTACGTATATTTTCTCATTGCTGAATGGTCAATGAAACTAAACTATTATGTCCCTTCTGCAAGTATTTAGAGGCACTTGGGAGAAGAAAATATAATGTAAATATATTTACAAGAAAATTTATATTACAAGAAAATAATCAGTAAATATATTGACATATTATTGTGGTAATTCACAATTTATAAAGAGCCTTCACCCACATTTTGCTTCATTCTTATGAAACCTTTCTGATAGGCTCTATACACTCCATTTTTAGGGAGAAGTAGATGGTGGCTTGGAGAAGTTTGTTGTCCTACACAGAGTTGTGGCTGATACAATAAATAATAAAGTTGGTGCTCTCGATATATTCATTCATTCACTCAGGAGTACTTTTGAGGTTCCCTGCTAAGTGGTGATAACCATACGAAATTAAAAAAAAAAAGTGACTAGTTGTTTTTAAGGAATTTATAGCTCAGCAGATACATTGAGCATGAAATCATATAACTATAATGTATTATCTTTGTTGGTAGCACAGAGATGAAACTGCTGTGATAGCACAGACGGAGGTACCATTCTGAGGGAGCACAGAATGGTGGCGTATGGGGGTAGGATGGATCCAGTAG
>NW_011494926.1:4354217-4379804 GCF_000754665.1 Bison bison bison | reverse complement strand
GGATTACAATGCTCAGTGTGTTTCTGATGACCCCCAAAGGGGTCACAGCTGTCTCAGAACAAGTTCAGTTAGGAAACCGTTATCTTCTGGCACCATCTTGAAATCTAGGGAAAAAGGTGTTACTCAAAAAGGTATTGCCTAAATACTGAACTTAAAATATATTCTCATACTGTGAGATAAACATGTTTAAACTTTTTAATTACTATTTTAAATATGTTTTTTTTCCTTCCTGGTCACATAACATGGCACACTAAACAAAATTTAAGATTTACATAAAATTTTAAAAGGAAATTAAAAGCAAACAATCCAACCTAACTTTTACTTTCCATGTGTATTATCTCACAAATAAGACTATTCTATACATATAATTTGTATCTTGTTTTTGATATTGACATTGTAATTTAGAAGTTTTCATAATATTTACTCCATAATTTAACTATTGCCATATTACTGAACATTTTTTTGTTCATGGATTTTCCATTTATAAGTGATGCTATTTCTCTCAATTTTCTCATTATTTTGTCTTCTTATTTAGAATATTATTTTCATAAAATAGGTAACAATAAACAGAATTATGTCAAAGGGTAACCAATTGGTAAAATTTTGACAGATGTTATCAACTTTGTCCTTCTGAAAGGTTTTACCAGTTCATGCTCCCACCAGCAGAGGATGTTATCATTGCTGCTACTGCTGCTAAGTCACATCAGTCGTGCTGACTCTGTATGACCCCGTAGACGGTACCCAACAGGCTTCTCTGTCCCCGGGATTCTCCAGGCAAGAATACTAGAGTGGGTTGCCATTTCCTTCTCCAGTGCATGAAAGTGAAGTCGCTCAGTCATGTCCGACTCCTAGCGACCCCATGGACTGCAGCCTACCATGCTCCTCAATCCATGGGATTCTCCAGGCAAGAATACTGGAGTAGGGTGCCATTGCCTTCTCCGATGTTATCATTAAATAACTGCTAATAGGATAGGTAAAAACTGAAACCATGAGATATTTTATTTTCCTTTACTAATTTGTATTCTTATTTTGTGAGTTTTGTCTTTTTCCATTGACTCATTGGAATCTAAGCATTTTTAATCAATGTGAATATCATTACATATTAGGAATATTAACTCCTTGTAGTATTTGCTATCAGTATGTTGCTCAGTTTATTTTCTTTGATTACAGTATATAATGTTTTTAAAGTAGAGACTTTAAATAAGAGTTGAGCCCATACATCCTTTTCATGGTTTTTTTCCACTTGTTTTTTAAATTTAAGCTAGAAAGTCATAAACGATCTACAAGTTAATGGACCTAAATAGCTCTAAATGTCTCCCAGTATCAATAAAACCTGGGCTATGGTGGGGGCTGCTATAGAAATATATTGCTTCTAGACGTGAGAAAACAGTGGTTAGCAGTTGAAATTATATGCTGTGGATTGGAGCACATATATCTTCAAGAGGGAATAGATATTTTAAATATTTTTAGGTTTCCTCCATTTCCTTTAGAAGAGACAAGAAATATTCTGGGGTTTTTTTTGATCCCCCAAATGACTCACTGGGTAAAGAATCTGCCTGCAATGCAGGAGATACAGGCTATGCGAGTTTGATCCCTGGATTGGAAAGATACCCTGGAGAAGCAAATGGCAACCTGGTCCAGTATTCCTATGTGAAAAATCCCATGGACAGGGAAGCCTGACGGTCTGCAGCCCATAGGGTTGCAAAGAGTTGAGTACCACTGAGCGTGCACACACACACACACACACACACACAAATAATGTCAGCATCTCCATAAACTCATTATAATAAATGCTACTTTTAGATTGACTAGGGTCATCTTATGAATTAAAATCATTGAGCATACATACTGTGAGTTTAATGGTCTCTTCTTTGCTTTGTAGTAATAACAGGGAATGAGTCCGCTTAAACGCATCAAAGGACCCCAGTTAATAAAAGCTTGTTTTTCCTGACTAGAGACAACCTGAGTCGCCTGTGTTACAAATGATCCACCCACTTTATCTCACTCTTTTGGTTTGTGGAGAAAAGTTATGACAGAAAATACCTTGTTGGCTTGTCAGTGTCTCTCCTTTCTCTGGATGCCACTTGGAGTGACATGTTGGCAGTTTTTCAGTGATCAATCCTAAGTATGCCAAAGCAGAAATGAAGCCAGACTTTCAACTGACTTCAATTGACCTGTGTGATACTACATGCCATGAGAGGCTTTCCTAAGCCAAACAACAGATGTAGGACTCTAATTCATAGAACTGTGGTGAGTAGGATCTAAACTTCAAACTTTGACAATTTTCCTCTTGTACCCTGCTCCATAGCAAAATGGAGCACAACTGACTGAGCACACAGAATACTTTCTGTGAGTTGGGTTAGTAACAATTCAGACAATGAACGGGTATTCTGCTTAAATAATTGATATCAGTCTAGAGAGAGCTCAATTTTGTTGAACACTTTTCTGTCTGACTTGGGAAAGATATAGGAGGCTTACTCAACAAATTCATAGTTGCTCATGTATTTCATGACAGCTTCGGAATCTAAAAAGACCTCAATAGGCTGCAGCAGTGGTCTGAACTCCAGCATGGTAAAATTTCATAGGAATGAATGTAAGAGTCTGCAGTGAGGAGTACTAACACCGCAACTACTGATGTGGGATACAGGAAACAGCGCAGCAGCTGGAGATGCAACAGGGTCTTGGCCATCACCCCCTTGCCTTATTTAAGGACGCCATCTCAATTTGAGATAACAATGTCATCTAACTCCTTTGGCATTTTATCAAAGTTGGTCTCCACTTATCAGAGTCAAACATTACTACAAAGACAACAGTTTCACTTTTGTCTTTTAAGATTACATTTAGACTAATGCTTTCAAATCTAGACACTCCTTAGACTAATGCCTTCAATTCTACATACTTCCTTCACTGGAGATTTGACAAACTGGAGCTCCTTAGGAAGAGCTCTTCATGTCAAGGAGCTTATGCCCTCTTTCCTTCTAGAAGTTCTATGGTGTCAGACCTTTAACGTAAGGTCTTTTATGTATGGTGTGTAAGATGGGTGGCCAGTTTCATTCTTTTGCATGAATGGTTGCCCAGTTTTCTCAGCACCATTGATTAAAAAGACTGCCCTTTCCATATTGTATATTAGAGAGAACTTAAATATTCTTATAAAGATTAAAAAGTAAATATGTGAGATAATGGATGTGCTAATTAATTCAATGAAGGGAATACTTCACATAATATGTGTGTGAGTGCTAAGTCGCTTCAGTTGTGTCCGACTCTTTGGGACCCTATGGACCATGGCCCACCAGGTTCCTCTGTCCATGGGATTATCCAGGCATGAATACTGGAGTGGGTTGCCATGCCCTCCTTCAGGGGATTTTCCCTATCCAGGGATCAAACCCACATCCCCTGCATCTCCTGCTTTGTCAGGTGGATTCTTTATCACTAGAGCACCTGTTTTGTACTTTAAATATCTTGTCATTTTATTTGTCAATTACACCTCAGTAAAACTGAAAAAAGAGCAACTATTTAATTGACATATAATTTACAATATTATTTATTTCAAGTGTACAAGATAGTGACTCAAAATTTTATATTCCATTAGTGATCATATTCCATTTAATGTTATTATAAAATATTGGCTAGTCTCCCTGTTCTGTATAATATATCATAGTAGATTATTTTACTACATAGCAATTTGTACCTTTAACCCCTTATCCTTATGTTGCCCCTCTCTCTACCCCTCTTTCCACTGGTAACCACTGATTTGATCTCTGTATCTGTAAATCTGTTTCTGTTTTGTTATAGTCATTTGTTTTATTTTTTAGATTTCACATATAAGTGATAACAAACAGTATTTGTCTTTCTCTGTCTTATTTATTTCACTAAGCATAATACCCTCTGGGTTCATCCATTTTATTGCAAATGGCAGGATTTTATTCTTTATAGATACAGTACAACTTTATCTACTCTTCTGTTGATGGGCACTTAAGTTGCTTTCATATCTTCTTGGCTATTGAAATAATGATGCTATGAACAATAGGGTGCATGTATCTTTTTAAATCTGTTTTCTTTTTCTTCAGATATATATACCCAGAACTGAAATTGCTCGATCATATGGTAGCTCTATTTTTAGCTTTCTGAGGGACCTTTGTGCTATTTTTAATAGTGGCTGCACTGAGTATGTGGATTTATTTTACCAAATATATACTACAGTAGTATGCTGCGCTGTGCTTAGTCATTCAGTCGTGTCTGACTCTCTGCGACTCCATGGACTGTAACCCGCCAGGCTCTCCTGTCCATGGAATTCTCCAGGCGAGAATACTGGAGTGGGTTGCCATGCCCTTCTCTAGGGGATCTTCCCAACCCAGGGATTGAACCCAGGTCTCCTGCATTGCAGGCAGATTCTTTTACCATCTGAGCCACCAAGGAAGCCCAAGAATACTGGAGTGGGTAGAATATCCCTACTCCAGGGGATCTTCCCAACCCAGGAATCGAGCTGGGGTCTCCTGCACTACAGTACCTTGAGGTCCAAATTAGTGGAATCTGTGGATGCAAACCGAGGATACAGAAGACTAACTGTAAAGTTATATGTGAATTTTTGACTGCACAGAGAGTGGGTTCCCTAACCCTCATGTTGGTCAAGTGTCAACTGTACAACCAATGATGTAGTAAATAACCTTATGCCACGAACCTTTGTATTGTTGGAAGTGTAACTATAAGACAAATTCCTATAAATGTTATTGCTAGGTCCAAAAGTAGGTGCATGTGTAGACTTATTTAATAACATCAGATTCCCTTTCCGATATGTTATATCAGTTTGCATTCTTACCAACAATGAAGGCAAGAACCCGTTTTCTCACAGCCTTTCCAACAGAATGTACTGTCTTACTTTAAATTTTTTTTTAAATCTAATGGGTGAGAAATAGCTCAGTGTTAGTTTGTACTTATCTAATTAGGCATGAGTTTGAATATCTTTCCACATTTTAAAAGCCAGTTTATAACCTTTTTGTGAATTGTCTACTTATATCTTTCCATTTTTCTGTTGGGGTTTTGGTCCTTTTTCTCTTAATTTTTAAGAGTTCTTCATATATTAGGGATATCAACCTTTCATGATATATGTTGCAAATATTTTCTTCCAGTGTTAGTTGACTTTGCCTGTGGTGTTTTTACCATGGGAAAAATATAGTCAGCAAAGTTATCAATCTCTTCTTTTTTGGCTTCTAGATTTAGATTCACAGTTGAAAAACACCTTCCTGCATCTAGATTAAAGAGGAATTCAGCTATGAATTCACCTGGTATTTACATGGCTTCACTTTTGATAGATTGGATTTTATTCTTCTGTATCTTATAAAAAGTAGATCTGAAAGTGAAAAATCACTCAGTCATATCTGACTTTTTGTGACCCCATGGACTATACAGTCCATGGAATTCTCCAGGCCAGAATACTAGAGTGGGTAGCCTTTCTCTTATCTGGGGGATCTTCCCAATTGAGGGATCGAACCCAGGTCTCCCACACTGCAGGCAGATTCTTTACCAACTGAGCCATCAGGGAAGCCCCAAAATAGATCTAGTTTCATTTATTTCTAAATAACTACTCTGTGTCATTATTTAAAATTTTATCTTTTCCCAAGTCATTTCAGCTACTACCTTTATTTTATACTAAATCTACCTACATATATGGGTATGCTTCTAGGCTTTCTTTTCTATCCCTTTGGTCTATTTGTCTTTTCATGTACTGGTACAATAATGCTTTAATTGCAGAGACCTTATGGTATGCTTTAATGTCTGACAGTTTTTCTTTTAGTACTTTTATGAGCATTCTTCCATGTCTACTATTCCATATAAACTTTAGCATCAACTTGCATAACTTCAGCTTATAAAACTCCATTATAGAATGTTAATCAATGAAAACTATTGGGAGACAAAGTTTAGCTCAAACTCTTTAAACAGTCAGATCTGTCCAAAGGCAGAATGTTTGGCATTCCTATCAACTGAGACGTCCAAGCATTGATAGACTTGGAGTCAGATCAGATCAGATCAGATCAGTCGCTCAGTCGTGTCCGACTCTTTGTGACCCCGTGAATCACAGCACGCCAGGCCTCCCTGTCCATCACAAACTCCCGGAGTTCACTCAGACTCATGTCCATCGAGTCAGTGATGCCATCCAGCCATCTCATCCTCTGTCGTCCCCTTCTCCTCTTGCCCCCAATCCCTCCCAGCATCAGAGTCTTTTCCAATGAGTCAACTCTTCGCATGAGGTGGCCAAAGTCCTGGAGTTTCAGCTTTAGCATCAGTCCTTCCAAAGAAATCCCAGGGCTGATCTCCTTCAGAATTGACTGGCTGGATCTCCTTGCAGTCCAAGGGACTCTCAAGAGTCTTCTCCAACATCACAGTTCAAAAGCATCAATTCTTCGGCACTCAGCCTTCTTCATAGTCCAACTCTCACATCCATACATGACCACAGGAAAAACCATAGTCTTGACTAGACGGACCTTTGTTGTCTAGTAATGTCTCTAGTAATGTCTCTGCTTTTGAATATGCTATCTAGATTGGTCATAACTTTCTTTCCAAGGAGTAAGTGTCTTTTAACTTCATGGCTGCATTCACCATCTGCAGTGATTTTGGAACCCAGAAAAATAAAGTCTGACACTCTTTCCACTGTTTCCCCATCTATTTGCCATGAAGTGATGGGACCGGATGCCATGATCTTCGTTTTCTGAATGTTGAGCTTTAAGCCAACTTTTTCACTCTCCACTTTCACTTTCATCAAGAGGCTTTTGAGTTCCTCTTCACTTTCTGCCATAAGGGTGGTGTCATCTGCATATCTGAGGTTATTGATATTTCTCCTGGCAATCTTGATTCCAGCTTGTGTTTCTTCCGGTCCAGCGTTTCTCATGATGTACTCTGCATATAAGTTAAATAAACAGGGTGACAATATACAGCCTTGACGTAAATTTGGAAAACTCAGCAGTGGCCACAGGACTGGAAAAGGTCAGTTTTTATTCCAATCCCAAAGAAAGGCAATGCCAAAGAATGCTCAAACTACCACACAATTGCACTCATCTCACACGCTAGTAAAGTAATGCTCAAAATTCTCCAAGCCAAGCTTCAGCAATATGTGAACTGTGAACTTCCTGATGTTCAAGCTGGTTTTAGAAAAGGCAGAGGAACCAGAGATCAAATTGCCAACATCCGCTGGATCATGGAAAAAGCAAGAGCGTTCCAGAAAAACATCTATTTCTGCTTTATTGACTATGCCAAAGGCTTTGTGTGGATCACAATAAACTGTGCAAAATTCTGAAAGAGATGGGAATACCAGACCACCTTGAGAAATTTGTATGCAGTTCAGGAAGCAACAGTTAGAACTGGACATGGAACAACAGACTGGTTCCAAATAGGAAAAGGAGTATGTCAAGACTTGGAGTACTGCTTCTCAAATTTTAATGTGCATAAGAATCACCCGAGGATCTTGTTTAATTTAATCACCATGGCAGAAGTGGGAGAATTTACTAATCACTAGAACTCATGGGCACAGTCTATCCAAAGCCTCACAATTAATACTGGGAGCGAAGTCAATATCACAAGAAGCTTAGGAAATGTAAATATGCATATTGTTAAGCCTTGCTTTGTGGAATTGTTGTTTTTAATTCAATGAGATAATAGGGTTACACAAATTTTCTTGTGAATAACTTCTCGCTTTATTTGAAGCTGATCAGACCTTAAATCCCATAGAGAAAGCAAAGGATTTGAAGAACACCATTTGATCTCATGGATGGTGATAAAGCACTTGAGCATGAGAATCAGAATTGGTTTTAGATTCAGTTTTGCCACTTGCTGAGCAAATTTGAAAAATTTTCTTAACCTTCCCCAACTCCAGTGTTCTCATCTATCAAATGAAGATAAGTATAGAATCTGCCTTCTAAGGCTATTGTGAGGGTTAAATGAGATAATGTCTGGAAAGTATTTAGCAGAGTCTTGCATAAGCGTTTGCTATTATTACAAAAAGTCCATGCTCGTTTGGGGATAGACCAGTTGAACAGAGTGTTCCTCTTTGAGTTGCTCCTCATGCCTACTTGACAAGGCCCTATTATCTATGAAGGATTAAGTTCTATTACCCTCCCAGGAAGTCCTGATTGACCAGCCTTGGGCTCTATCAAAATCACTGGAGCTGGTGGTTTACTCTAGAGATTCCCAGACACAGATATCTGATACAGCAGACCTTTGAAAGGCAAAAACTTTGAGTTTAGTGCATTTAGATCTTTATCATTCTTAGTTTAACAAATGGCATGTGCAGTAGGTGACTTTTCTTTAGACTTTTATTAACCAGATTATTGATAACGAAGAAAATATTTTCGTTTTAGAAATTTCAGCCTAGTTAATCCAAAACATCGATGAGTTAGTTAAGAATATGAACTAGTAGTCCTTACTTTTAAAGGGTTTGCATATTATAGCTTTACATTATGTCATTAAATCGTTCTAGTTTCTACTCTTTATTCTAATAAGTAGTTTTAGATGATGCATAATGGCCTCAGAGAAAATACATAAAATATACCTTTCTAAGAAAACATCTAGCTTCTTATGAAAGGAACACGGAGTTTAACACACACACACAAACCAAAAGAGACAATTGAGTTCCACATGATAATAATTTAGGTTTACATGCACAGCAACAAATAATAGGGATATAGTGAAGGCTCAATGATGATTTATTAAAAGAATGAATAGGAGAATTACTTACTTATGTGGATATATATATATAAGAAAACTTGCACAGATGTAAGTATATAGCCATATGCTATACATTTTCTATGATCTCTTTAATTATCAGAGCTACATATTATTTTGAAATCACTCAATAAAGTTCCCCTTTTTAACATAAATACCATTGCTGTTTTAAGCAGATAGGGGCTAATAAATGATTCTATGAGATATTTTGTCTTCCTGAAGGGGTAGCAGATGTACACAGGGAATCAGTTACTTAATTCCCCTAATCACCCATTTCTCCCCTCCCTCTTCATTCTGAGCTTGGAAACTTCAACGTTCCCCAGTGTGCTAATAGCTGACCCTGGAAACTGGCAGAAACCAAAACCTTCTCTTGAAAGCAGCAGGCTCCATATGGTTGCTTCAAGCATGTGGGGTGACCCTGCCAAGTCCCCTGCAAAGGGATTTCACAGAGCAGAGAGACAAACGTGTCCCTTTAAATGCTAGTCATTGAGCCAGACAGAAGAAACCGCCTTCCTCATGAAAGGCAGTTAAAGTACTTCCCAGCCTCTGATCTGCAACCTATAGGAAATTTTGTACAATGGCGGCTCAATGCCAAGCATTAAAAATAAATGTAATTGTCAGATGATTAGCTCTTAAAGTCTTCCCTCACAAAACGATAGAGCTGTCAGTTACAATCGAACATACATATGCATATTTGAAAACAGGGAGACCAAGAGTAACTTCCAGTGGATGAAACCAGCCCTATTCTCCATGTGTGTGAGGGTAACAGAGGCTATGACATAGCATAGGAAGTCAATGGCGGAGTTGTTATTATTTATACATGAGTAAAGATTACAAATGCAAGCCCCAGCTCAGATCTCTCACCCCCTGGATCTGTGAAACCTGTCACTCAGTCTCCCGTGGTGTGTCTTCCTGTCTTGGAGCCATTGGACCACCTGCTGCCAAGACTCTCATCTACTGCATCGCCCGAAGGCCTCGATGATAACAGCATTGATTCCAATGTACATCTAATTACTTCTCATAATCTATTCATTTCACAATAGTGTAGTGAAACATCTGTCACATCATAAACTCTTTAGTAGCCTTATCAAACCACCAAAACACACTCGGCTGCCAGTTGGCAGCTTCCTCGGTTTCCCGTTTATTAATATGATGCAAACATTTTTAGTCCTTTTTGCAGCTTTAGATGAATTTCCCCAATGACCAGTGAAGCAGAACTGGGCAAACTGCAGTTTAAATGTCTGTATATTGCCTGCTGAGGGACACATCCGGATGTCACACAGAAATCAGTTAAAATAGCATTGTTTCCTTGGAGGGATCATCTCTAAATAAAGTTCTCTCATTCATAACACTGAAAGATATGGCTCCTTCTTTGGCTTCAATGTCTCTGATTAGTTTACCAAAATAACCTGCAGAGATATTACTGCTTTTGAATAGGATATTGGACAGGAAAGCCTTTTTTTTTTTTAACCTTTGTATGTTTAATTTACCATTGGGGAAATTATACTTTTTCCTTTTCTTTTTAATTTTCTCTCTTCATCCTTTCTCTTTCTACTCATTCCCTTTTCTTTCTACCTTTTTTGTAGAAAATCTAGTAAAGAGACCTCTTGAGTCATGGCTGATTACCAAATGCTTCCACTACTTGGTGAGAAAATCCATAAAACGTTCTAGGCACTCTAGAGCTACAGCGTATTTCACAAAAGACCAGGTACTGGTTGCTGGTGAACTTGCTTGTGCTCATTCTTCAAGCCCCAGGTGAACACCTGCTTAAGCAGCTCTCCCAGGGAAAATTACTCAGTCCTCTCTTCATACGCTCATAACAGCTTGACATCTCTACTCATGCACTTAACATAATGATTGAGAATCACTGGTGTGCATATCTGCCTTTTTCTAGATGATAAATCCCTCAAGGGTAAAGACTATGCCTTTTTCATGTTTGTATCCCTGGCAACTCCCTGGGTGTCTGACACCCCAGACAATGTCAAATAGGCATATGTAGAACATTTTCTACTTCCCTTAAGAGAACTGAAAAACAGCAGAGGTTCAAGAGCCACTTTCCATTTATTATGAACAGTATCAGTATAATTCTTTATATTCAACTCTAATAATAATAATAGCCGATGCCTCCATGTGCCAGGCGCAGTCCTAAGTACTCCACATATGTCAGCTCATTTAATCCTCATGACAACTCTGTGAGGGAGAAACTATTTTGACCCACATTTTAGAGCCAAGGAATTGAGATACAGAGAGGCTGAATGCTTTGCCCAAGGTCACACAGCTGTCGATAGTGGGGTTCCGCTGTCTGGCTCCGGTAAAACGCTATCTGCTTTTAACTCATACACTGCATCCCCTCTTCAGTAGCTAAAACTGTTCTCTTGTTAATATGGTTGGTTCTCAGTTTAAACTGGTTGATCAGTTACTTGATCAGTTATTCTTTCTTGAGTAATTCTAGAAGATCCGTAGAGAGAGAGAGAAAGCTTATTCCCAAGCTGTCTGTGTGGGTGTCTGCGTGGTGCTCTTTATTAAGATGATGTATGCAAGTAAATTCAGCACTGCTTTTTTTTTTTCCTTGTTTGGCTACACATCATGGCATGTGAAGTCTTAGTTCCTTGACCAGGAATGGAACCCATGCTCCCTTCACTGGAAACTCAGAGTCTTAACCACTGGACCACCAGGGAAGTCCCAGCACTGACTTTTGATAATATAAGAAGAGGGTCTATTTTTCATATCCGTAGAGTAAATGCAAGCTTTCTTCCATATTTCCAATACAAATTTGGGGAAATCATTTCTGATATAACTGTCAACTCGTATTAACATATTTTAAAGAAAAAAAAATATCTTCTAAAAAGTTATAAATGTTAGAATGTTCTGTAGATATAATTCCTGGAATCTACCAGAATATAAATTCATTTCCTATAAGGCATTAGGTAATCACAGAAGAGCTACTTTTGGCTATTATTATCCTGGGTTGGCTTTAGTGCTATTGACACAGAGATGTAAAGCTCTTTATCATATTACAGATTCCCTAAGGAAAAAATGTCCCTGAGTCTCCAAGGGTCAAGGCTACAGGGAAATCAACTGTTTCTCTCTCTTTATTGTCACTCCATATAATGTATAGCTAATAGCAGCATTATTGTTTAGTTGCTAGTCATGTCTGACTCTTTGCAACCCCATGGACTGTAGCCCACCAGCTGCTCTGTCCATGGGATTTTCCAGGCAAAAATACTGGAGTGGGTTGCCATTTCTTTCTCCAGGAGATCTTCCTGACCCAGGATCTTCCAGACACAGGATCAAACCTGTGTCTCCTGCATTGGCAGGTGGGTTCTTTACCTCTGAGCCGCTAAGGCTTCCCTTAGAGCTGCATGTATCAACATAAAAAAAAATCATATACCGAACAGGTGAAGTTTCCATTTTAGCTGATCCTATCATAATGATCTATAACCCGGTATATTCCAAAAATCACAAATCTTGAAGGATCAAGTTTTGGCATGGTAGCAAAACTGAATGAAAACTTGACCATCATGGTATATTGGAAGAGTGCAAAGCCATAGTAAATGCCACCAACGTGGACTTAGTATCCAATTGTGGTGCATAACAGAATTTAATTTCTATTTTCAAAGGGAATAGATGAAAGAATTCACCTAACCACAGAAGGAAGGCTGTGGAAGGTCAATGATTAAGAGTTGGAATCTGGCCTCAGATAGACTTTGGTTCAAAACTTGGCTCTTCCTTGTACTAGTGGATGGGGACTTTTGGTGAGTCATCTCCATAAATCCCAGTTTCTTTGTCTCCCTAATGAGCATGATAATAGTACCCATCCCAAAGGACTAATAGGAAGAAAACACACATAAAGCACTGAGCATAGCAGTACTTTCTGTAGATGAAGGTCAGCTAGTGCTGTGACTATCATCACAGATGCAGAGCCTATTCACTCCTATGTTAAAAAAAGAAAATGCAAAAGAGGGTCAATGTGTTCAAAGTCAATACTATAGTTTATCCTGTTTCTTTATGTTAAAACTAAATCTTGTGATTTTTTTTTTAGTATTTTACTGTACTCTTTAAAAATATCTCTAACCAAAAGGCTCTACTTTTTAAAGTGTTGACTTAAAAAGAAAGATATCTCTGTGAAATATCTACAACATTATAGGATTTGGTTCAACTGGTTACATGTTGACTAATTATTAACAATAAGTTCCTGAAAGTTGAAGACATAAAATAATGAGTCATAGATGTTGCCCTAAAGGAACAATCGGTCCAGTTAAGGACAAGGAATTTCTCCTCATGAAACATCTAGAAAACAACACAATGTGGCTGCCATAATAAGGTGTATATAAGCAGGATGCCAAAGATTATTGATGAGGAGAGTGTGGGCAGTGTAGGCTCAGAAAAGGGAGGGGCGGCCATGAGCTGCATCATCGAAGACGGCCCCTTGGAGCAAGGAAGAGGCAGCCCAGCTTTAGAGGAAGGGCAAGATGCAGATAAAGAGCCATGTAGTGGGAAGGCATTCGGAGAGAACAAGAGAACTCCTGCCGCTCACTAATTGGTGTAGTTGGCTTATTCAAATTAGAGTTTTTCATGACACATGCTGCTGTCCATTCTTCCCTATCAATTCTTGCCAATTTTTCATGTACAAATTCAAGGTGGATTTGTGTTGAGGAGTGGGAGAAAGTCACACACAGAGGATCTACTAAAGCCAGTTCTCCTCAATCTGTAGTTATCCTGTGGACAATATAATTACATTTGGTTGCTTATGTGTGTGTGTGCTAAGTCATTTCAGTCATGTAGAACTCTGTGCAACCCTATGGACTGTAGCCTGCCAGGCTCCTCTGTCCATGGGATTCTCCAGGCAAGAATACTGGAATGGGTTGTCATGCCCACCTCCGGGGGATCTTCCAGACCCAGGGATTAAACCTGGGACTCCTGCATTGCAGGTAGATTCTTTACTGTCTGAGCCACCAGGAAAGCCTTTGGTTGCTTAAGTCTCCAAAAACAATCCAGAGAAAAAACCCCTCCTGAAGGCTCAGCCTTACCATGATGCTTCTCTGAGGCATAGAACTTGAGGAAGATGCTTGTCTCCTCTCGAATAGCCCTTGAGAGAATGGATACATGTACATGTAAGGCTGAGTCCCTTCGCTGTTCACCTGAAACTATCACAACATTGGTAATCAGCTATAGCGTGAAAGTGAAGTCGCTCAGTTGCGTCTGACTGTTTGCAACCCCTTTGCTCAATACAAAATAAAAAGTTAAAAAAAATTAAATGGTCCTTGATTTATAGACATTTAGAGAAGAATAGATAGAATAATACCATTCTCCTAGGTTTGCAAAATAAGCTTTTATTTGGAAAGATGGAATATTTTAAGGTCCTGGCTCTCATACACTTTTGGTATCTGCAAGCATATCTGTATACTTGACATGACTCACTCCAGCCTTAACCAGCCCCCATTTCTATACCTTAGCATGGTCCTGTTTTTGAGGCACATGCTAATTGTACGAAGACAGAAATTGATTAGCTGATTTACACGTTAAACAGATGAAAATAAAGGGACTCTTTTTAACAGTTTTCTGAAACAGTTAACTGGGACTGCTTATCTACCTGTCTGCTGAAGAAATATTCTTTTGTTAGCACAGTTTGTGGGAAGGTTATTGAGACAGAAAGACCAGTATCATGGCCCTTCAATGTGGCATCAAAATTTTTTGACATTTAGGGCTCCTGGCTGATCACAAGGCTTCATCTCCATTGCATGCCTCAGCATTAAAACCATAAGCAGGCACTTCTCTTCACTCTTTTTCTGTTCCTATTTCTCTTTCTGTATCCATGCTGCCACCTCACCCTTGCAGATTGTTTCTGAGAGGCACCCTCCCGTCATTAGCCTGCTTTGTCTGGTAGGGGAGACCAAATACTGAGAAATGCCATTCCTGGTGGTAGTCTTCCTTAAGATAGAATTAGAAGGCGGAGGAAGATTCCAGGGGTCCCTCTAGCCACAAGCCTTTCCCATCTCCCTCCTGGAATAGAAGCAGCTGAGGATATAAATCTACATCAGACAGAGTTATGACTCGGATGGACTTGGACCAAAAAGCCACAAAGTTGAGAAACCCACGTCTTGACAGAAAAACATCCAGATGGGTAACCAAGTTAATATGAAAAAGAGGAAGGAACAAGAGTTTCAGGAAAGGAAGAACTATTGAGACAGTGAGAAGAAAGGGAAGTTGAACTGTCCAGGATGGGAAGATATGGATCTAGATGAGCTTTGATCATCTTCACTGTGTCTTATTTACAGCCTCACCACAGATGAGCAGGGAGCATCCCAGTCCCGCTTCCCCTGCTCTTGGTACCTGTCTGCCTGGACTACACCTTGGCTCTGCCCCACTCTCCAAGCCATTCCTTGCATCATTCCTGCCATTGCCACTTCTTGGCTGTCTAACCTACTTACTACTTCTTCCCATTTTATCACCTGGAGATTCTCAGACACTTTGAGGCAGAACTGGTGACAGAGAAGGCTTGCGAGGTCCTCCTCAAAGGAAAAGTTGACCTCAGCAATGTGGAAAGAAGCCAAGTAGAGAGCAGTGCTCCTTGGAGAGACACAGTCTTCCTCCATAACGCATAAGTCATTTATTCTCAATCCAAGGGCCAAAGTGCTACCATCTCTATATCTTTTCTGTGTCATCAAAAACAGCCACTGTTACTGCTCAAGTACTTATCCATAATAGGGGAAATTGCAGAGAAGCTGCAGCCCAAAAAGACAGAGGAGGGTCTGAGTTGAGGCTTCTAGGAATGGTTAAATGATCTGATGAGGAGGCAAGAGAGACACGTGGGGTTCAAGTAGGGGGTTACCACTTAAAACAGGACAGTGAGGTGTGAACTGAGGAAAATGAAGAACTGAAGTGAGAAGTTGAAGGAATACAGAAAGTGAGTGCAGGAAGAGGGGATATTGGCTAACACAAAATTTACTTAGACTCGTTCATGCTCAAAGTATGATGATGATGCAAAGTTTAGTAATATAGTTCTCCTGTCTCCCAGGATTCACATTCTATGAGGTTGAAAGAGATGAGCACAGAAACTGTAATCTAGGGGAGAGTGCAGAAGTACCGTAAGAGCAACACCTACAAAGAGGACTCAGAAAACAGAGATGGACGATGAATTCCAACATCCAGGCAAATCTCCCTGGGAGCATTTGACCTGGACCATGAACAGATAGGGCTATAATAAATGAAAATAGAACTGGAATTGCGAGGGAAAGACGTTCCAGGTAGAGAATGCAGTGCACACAATGCCATGGCAGGACTGGGGAAAGACATGCCCCTTGTCTCTCACTCATCCACTTGTGCAGGGAACATGCAGTAGCTGCCTGCTTTGTGTCAGAGTCTGCATCAGGTACAGGAGAAATAAAATGAACCCAGCTTGGCGTCTGTGCCACTTCTTTCTAACATCACTAAAATCAAAGTGTGTGGAGGGGATTAGAGCCCAATTCCAAAGGGCCACAAATGCCAAGCAAGAGACCTGAGTTTTGTTCTGTTTTCTGTAACTGTGTCCCATTCCCTGATGTAAGAAGAGTGTTATCAAATGTGTTTTGAGACAGCAACTCTGGCAAAAGTACAACGTGAAAGAGCTCTTGGAAATCTCTGGTGAGCGTGGTAGTTTAGGGAGCAAGAAAAAGCCTGGCTCTATTAAATTTCCAGAATGCAAATGGCCAGCAGCTAGTATGGACAGATGAATCTTTATTGAAAGTCAGGATATTTCAGCCCAAGTCTTCAGCTTATCAGGCACACAGGCAATTGACTTGTCTCTCCCCATATCACACCACTGTACTTGTGATCTCAGTGTCCAATGGTAAGCCCCTTGAAGATGAAGCAATTTCTAGGTTGGTATACCATCAAATCTCTGATAAGTTTGGTTTTCATGATGGCTAAGCCGTGAGTGGTGAGCTAGAGGAACTCTAACCAGCTAGTGATTCTTCTAGGTCTTGACCATGAGAAGGATTGATTAATGGGCTTTCAGGGATCTCAGGGGGATCCAGCACTACATCATTTAGGAGCACATCAGTTCCTAAACTGGTCTTCTGAGCATCCCTCGGGTACATTCTTCTAAAGCTCTGGCCAGAACTGCTGATTAAATATGTGTAGCCTTCAACTCCTGCTATTTCATTCTAATTCTGTACCCAGCAAAGATGGGAACATCTTCATTTTTCTTTACGATCTATCATACTGTTATAATAATCACATATCGTCCTTTAATACCATCATTAAGGAGTGCCTCAGTCTTCACTTCTCCAGAGATAATAATTCCAGAATTTATTGCTGTTCTTCATCAGCACTATTTAAAAATCTTAGCACTAGCTTTTTAAAAACTTTCTTCCAAATATCTGGACTTTCGCTGCCTATTTATACTCTCTTTGAAGCACATACGTTACCCTTAGGTGGCTCACTTGATTAGAGTTGGGAAATGACTTTAATCTTGAGTCAGCCACAAATCAGTGAAAGGAGAAGGCAAGTTATTTAAACTCATTGTGTTGCAATTGTAAGAAGAAAAACACCTACTGCACAAGGGGGCTATGAGATTACATACAGTGAGTGTAAAAGTATTTCTGTTATCAAACTGAATTTGAGTCTGCATGCCCACCCACAGTAAAGTTTATCTGCTGATACCAGGTGTGGTGAAAAGAGTGTAGTATTTATTGCATGGTGCCAAGCAAGGAGCCCAGGAAGCTAGCTCAAAAGGCCCAAACTCCACCATGGCTTTCAGAGAAAGGCTTTTAAAGACAGAGTGAGTGAGAGGGTTAAACAGTAAGTGATCAGCTCATGGATATTCTTCTGACTGGTTGGTGGTAAGGTAAGGAGTCACCATCAACATTCTGGTTCCAACTGGTCTGGGGTCTATGTGCTTGCGGGCAGCATACACTAACTTCTTTCACCTGATGGGGGTGTCAGTATCTGCAAAACAGCTCAAAGGACATGGCTTAGAGTATTATTGTTTAATGGCTTAAGTATTATTGCTTTGTCTTCTTTGACTGTTTCCCTTTCTTTCTGCACTTTTTCACTTCTCTGGCTAAATTTATTCTTTGGAACTTAGAGAAGGTCTAGAAGGCTAAAGTTTTTCTACCAACAGAAGCAGGTGGAGAACTTGGGAAAGAGAGTCTATCCAGGAAGGCTCCATAGGGTCCCACTTGGTTACAATTCCAAAAGCACTCTATGCTAATTAAATGCATTGAATTTAAAGAAATAACAATAGTAGTAGTCATATTGATAAATGATAGTAATTCACTATACTGCAGAAAATGGATTTTAGGCATTCTTTATTCTTCCTTCCAGGAGCAATCACTCCAACTTTCTCCCCACCAGCCAGATTCTGTCAAGAATAAAGAGGAAGTTCTTCAGCCCTTTATGCCTTCATTAAAGTATTTACCTTGCACCTACTATGTACCAAGCATTGTTTGAAATACTGGAGAGGGACTTCCCTGGTGGTCAAGTGGTTAATAATCCAATGCAGGGAACATGGGTTTGATCCCTGGTCAGGGAACTAAGATCCCACATATTTCAGGGCAACTAAGCCTGTGTGAGACAACTAGAAAGAAGCCCACATGATTCAACTAAGACCCAATGCAGCCAAATAAATAAATAACTGAAAATAAATACTGGAGATATTGCAGCTCTTATAGTTATTAGGAAAAGATTGGATAAGGATGTTATTTATTATAATCATGATTACTTTTATCATAAGATTATTTTATGTTACAAAGTAAAAGATATTAACCTTGAGCTTGTTCAAATATATCTCCTTTATTTGAAAACTATTGCAAAGGAAGTCTTTATTTTGCCCTTGCATATTTTAGAAGAAATAATTTTCATTTTATCCATAAACTTTAATAAAGACCCTTTGTTGAATTCTTATCTTTGCTACACTTCTTTTGAGTTTAATGGAAAAGAAAGGAGGAGGCAAGAGGGGGAAAAGAACACAAACATTTATTGAACAGCAAAATAATTCTTACTGCTTTTACACCAGGTCCTTATACATACCTTTCACATCTTGTTTTAGAATGTGCTGGATCTTCCAACTATCTTGTCCACCATGAAGGTCTACCATAGATCAATGACAGTTTGTGGTCCTTTCTTGTTCTGTAACTTTAAAAACTCTTTGATGTGATTTTCTCATTGAGTCCATTAGAGGGAGGATTCTGCCAAATAAGACTCACACCAGATATGCATTCCCCAGTGGACTCGAGGGCCATAGTTTCCCAGAGAGGCTGGGTCACAAGTAAAGTACAAGTATTGACATTTTCCATCTTTCCCTGCTGAGATGTTCTACTGATTTCCACCACCCCCCAATTCCCTCTAAGTTATTTCAACTCCTGTGTTTAGCAGGTTTTCCACTCCATTCTACTAGACTTTCATTCTCTTATTGTTGATTCAAGAATAGAATGGGTTCCAAATTTTGATTATGTTGAACCATGCCCAGAGGGTTTCATTTCTTCAGTACCCAAAGGACTTAATTAGAAGCTACTTTGACCTCTAATGGGCTTCCCTGTTGGCTCAGTGGTAAAGAATCCACCTGCCGATGCAGGAGATGCAGGTTCAATCCTTGATTTGGGAAGATTCCCTGGAGAAGGAAATGGCAACTCACTCCTGTATTCTTGCCTTGGGAATCCCATGGACAGAGGAGCCTGGCAGGCTACAGTCCATGGAGTCGTAAAAGAATTAGACATGACTTAGCAACTAAACTTTCACTTCTAATGCTATCTCATGGTATGAGATCTAGTGACAGTTCTGTTGGAGGCCTTTCAATAAATTTTTTTCCTATGAAATAAAGGAAAAATTGTCATTTATTGAGCAGAGTGTAGATTATTGTTTTAATATTTTATGAGTTCTAAAGTAAGGGAAATTCAGGTAGTGGATTTCAGACATTTTTTTCCCTTATTCTAGGAGCAGTCACCACTGCTATTTACCACTGACTAGAGTCTGCCAAGAATCTTGAAGATGTTCTTTATTTTTTCAAAAACTATTAATTACTATATGAGAGATACTGTTTTAAGAACTGGGCATAATGCGTTTAATAAACTAGACAGTAAGATTCCTGCCCTTGTGGAACATGCCTACTAGTTCAGGAAAATATAAAAGAAATAGGAATTAAAGAAACAATTTCAGATACTGATAAGTATTGTGAGAAATATATATATATATTTAGGTAATGGATTTCAGACTTTTTTTGCCCCTTATTCTAAGAGTGATATATAATACATAGATATAAAATGTTATAACTATATATTATATAATATTATAATATATAATATAGATATATTATGATATACAATATATAGATATAACATTATATGTAATATAATATATATCTATCAATGGGAAGTAAAAGGAAGTAACTAGAAAATGCAAATTTCACCAAGGCCTATCTATAGAGGGAATATTTGATAAGGAACCAGCAAGGCAAAGAACCTGGGAAAGAAATTATATGGGAAAGAATTAAACGCACACACACACACATGTATAAATATACATATATATAATTGTTGTTATTTAGTTACTTCAGTCATGTCTGATTCTTTGCAACCTCATGGATGTAGCCCACCAGGCTCCTTTGTCCATGGGATTTCCCAGACAAGCATACTGGAGCAGGTTGCCATTTCCTTCTCCAGGGGACCTTCCTGACCCAAGGATCAAACCTGCATCTCTTATATATCCTGCACTGGCAGGCAGGTTCTTTACCAATGAGTTCAATATGCTTAAAAAGGTAAGCCCAGTGAGGTGCCCAGAGAGCACAGCAACAAAGGACTGGTGATGCATTGTGTCACCGTTCCCGGGGCACTCACCACATGTCAGACGTTCCACTTGTGCCAAAGATACAAGGTGAATGTGACACACATCTTGCCATCGAGAGTTTTCCGGTCTAGAAAGAGAAATGAAAGCACAATCAAATGAGTACAATACAAAAGGACAGTAATTGCACACACCAGAATGCAAAGAAAAGAGTATGATCCATTATGTCTTATGATGGGCGGTGGGGGTTGGGTGGGAGGAGAAATAATCAGGAAAGTCTGCACAAGAAGTTGAAACTTGAGAAAGATTTTGAAATATGACCAAGAGGACAAATATGGCAGGACAGTCTGGCTAGAGGGAAACAGCATATGTCATCAATTCATTTGAGAGACACGGCGAGGCCAGTGTTCCCATGGACTAAAAATAATAATGTCGGTACTTTATTATAACAGAATTTTTTAAATCTATCGTTATTTTTTTATTAAACTATACTTGATATACATTATTGTGTTGGTATCAAGTGTACAACAAAATGGTTCAGTTATATACATATATATTCTTCTCATATGTTTTTCTTTCCTTTTTAAAACAGAAATACAATTGATATATAACATTGTATTAGTTTTAGATATATAATGTAAAGATTTTATATATATGTATATTTTGAAACAATTATTAAGGTAAGTTTAATTAGCATAGATGTCAATTACACATAGTTATAATTCTTTTTCCTGTGATGTGAACTTTAAGATCCAGTCTCTTGGCAACTTCCAAATAGATCATATGGTCTTGTTAACTATAGTCACCCTGCTGTTCACTACATCCTCAGGACTAATTTATGTCCTAACTGGTAGTTTGTCCCTTTCACCTTGGAATTTGATTTCCATTAAGAAATCATTTGATTTTGATGCAGATTGGTATATGGACACTAATCGATAGTTTTTATTGAAATATTGTCAAATGTCAACAGAATACTCATTGTACTAGATTTTCTGAGATGTCTCTGATAGGAAAATAACTTCTCTGGTCAAACACTTTGGTAAATACTAGGTTTAACAAAATTAATATAGTATCATTTAGAGTCCCTAATATGCTAACAAACTGTGTGACTAGCTAAGAGTAACAGTGTAGCAGTAATAATGCAGTGTTTCCAAACATATTTGATCTTAGAATTCTTTTTTCCCCTTATCTTCTAGAAATAATGCTCTGAAAAATAAACTTTTAAAAAACAATAATAAATGAGTTGCTCATTCATGTTTGAAATTAATTTAACTTCAGCCATTTTGATCTGTAATGTGGTTATCTAAAAATATAGATCTAGTAGTATCTTCCTTTAACCATCATTTACTCTGTGACTGAACAGATATGTCAAAGAAAGAAAACAGAAGAGAACTTCCCTCCCGGAAGGGTGACGGCACCCCACTCCAGTACTCTTGCCTGGAAAATCCCATGGGCAGAGGAGCCTGGTAGGCTGCAGTCCATGGGGTCGCGAAGAGTCGGACACAACTGAGCGACTTCCCTTTCCCAGAAGGGCAGACTGGCCTTGTGTATCAGTTTACTGGGACTGTCCTAACAAAGTACCACAGACAGTATGATTTAAACATCAGAAAGCCAAGATCAAGATGTTGGCAAGTTATTTCCTTCTAAGGCCTCCCTCCTTGATTTGTGAGATGGCCACTTCCCCTGTATCCTCACGTGCCTTCCCTCTGTGCCTCTCTGTGTCTCTTTTGCTTATAAAGATATCAGTCACATAGGACACATCCCAAAAACTTCATTTTATATAAATTACCTCTTTAAATATCTTATCTTTAAATGCAGTCACATTCTGAAGTATAAAGGGTTAGGACTTATATGAATTTGTGGAAGGTGGGTGTATGTGTTAGTCAGTCATGTCCAACTCTTTGTGACCCCATGGACTATAGCCTGCCAGGCTCCTCTGTCCATGGAATTTTCAAGGCAAGGATACTGGAGTGGGTTGCCATTTCCTTCTCCAGGGGATCTTCCCAATCCAGGGATCGAACCCATGTATCCTGCATTGCATGCGGATAATTTACTGACTGAGCTACTAGAGAAGCCCGGGATGGGGATGAGGGGCAGAATACAATTCAGTCCACAACACTCTGGTCCACAGAACTCCAAACTCAAAATCTGCAATAACTCAAAGCTAATCAATGCTAATCAAACATGAGAGGGATCAGAAAATAAAAAGAAAGCTATATCCATTATATGCAACCAATAATAACCATGGTCCATTTTGTACCATCTCCTATCCTAGACACATAGAGACAAAAGTAGATAAGATAGATACATTTTCTGCCCTCACAAAACTTACAGTCTAATATAATGGCTGGAAACTGTTCATGGAAAGTCAAACATCTATGTGAAATCAGAAAAGAGTTAAGCTGGTAGTTGGTGAATGTGTAAGGGCTGTTACATTATTGCCACTAAGAACATAAATTAGCTGAACTATGCACTTTCTCCATTGAGGATTCCAGAAAAATGACATATTAATATCATCTTTCTGGATTTCATTCCCACACTTCACTGTTAGTTAATCTATTATTCTATAGCAAGCCTACATATCAGACTTGAATATACTTTCTAATCACCTTGATAGGGCTTGGATATTTCTCAAATCTCACAGCTTAGTATGCATCTTTTAGGGCAAGATTCTTTCACAGATATCCATTCAATACTTTTTTGTTGGCTTTCTAAAACTTTAATTTTTAGAAGGCAGCCATTTTCTAGAATCTCAAATTATGGATGTGTTTTATTGGAGTCTCCTGATTACTATCTATAATATTTATTTACCAAAAAAGTTAACTCATGTATTAAATGGTGCTAGAAAATAGTGATAAATGTCAAATGTAACTAGTGCCATTGATCAATTGGGTGTTTATTTTACTTTATTTCTTGTATTATCAACTGAGTATTCAGAAATCACTTAGCATCTAGTTCTTATAAAAATAGAGGGAAAAAATGTACCAAACTGATTATTTTAGCAATAACAAATGTACTTCAGCCGTGTTTTATGCTGCTTCCATCAAAGTCCACCTCTGTTTGGAACCCTTCACATGATTTTTCCCTTTACTGCATGTGTCTAGCATTAACCTAAAGTAGGATGACAAACATTCTGGCTTTCCTAGGATTGACAGGTTCCATAAAATAGTGAACTTTCATTGTTAAAACCAAGAAAGGCCTGGGCAAACTCAGAAGAGCCTACAAAGTCACCCTGCTACTGCTAAGTCGCTTCAGTCGTGTCCAACTCTGTGCGACCCCATAGATGGCAGCCCACCAGGCTCCCCCGTCCCTGGGATTCTCTAGGCAAGAACACTGGAGTGGGTGGCAATTCTACAAAGGCACAAATAAATTCACTGAATTCAAATCCCAAGGACCTTTAAGGAATTCTGTCCAAAGTATCCTCCAGTTCCCACCTGGTCTTCGTTCCATTTTCTCTTTTCAGTCTTCATGACATAGCCTGACTATAATTTCTCACTTAGCTTTTCCTGTAGTGTATCCCTTCCCATCACATAACATTCTAATGACCCCCTGGCTCCCCTTCACAAGACAAGATCGTCAGTGGAACTGATCATACCTTATTCATATTACAAGCATCAGTACCTTCCCAGTTTTTGACACTTGGTAATTTAATAAGCACTTGCCTAAATAAATGATGAATAAGAAGAGCATTTTCCAAAACCTCTAAGCTTATTGAAATCATAAAAACTGAAGATTAAAAGGAATCTTACAGACAATCTGGCCCAGCTACTCGTTATGATTTGGAATCAGTAGACTTGGAGTCCCAAGATTTTTCTTTATTATCTCTACCCTTCTCAGCAAGGAATTTTGTTACTTTGAGTCCATTTGCTCATTTGTGTAGCAGAGGTTATAATAATTTCTCCTCAAGGTGTTGAGTTACTAAATAAAATTTTATTTGTAAGAAGTTTGTAAGCTTGAAAACAGTATAATTATTACTGTTATTACTGTAATTACTATGACTCAGTGAGGAAGAAAATATGCTACTGTAAAGTCTCTACAAAACCTCCAAGTCACCTGCAAGCATCTTCTGCTAACTCTGTTTAAGTTCTCCTGTTAAATTTTACATTTAACACCCTTAGTGTCTGGACTCTCTTTAAAGCCCCTAACCTAATGGCCCATCAGAAAAAAGGCAGTACGGTGAAATCTTTTTTTACAACAGTTACTCACAGGACTCGTCTTCGAAGCAATCCCTATCAGCTCCTACGAATTTTTCCTGTTCCCTAAACTCCTTCTCACGTAACAATTTCATACTTTACTACCACCTCTTTTCACTCTTCTTTAAATAGTAGCTCGTTTGTTTGGGTCTCTCAGGCCCAGGTTTGAGCACATTAGTCCAGATGTGATCTGAGGAGTAATATCGCCTCCTAGATTCTAGACTCCATATATCTGTTAATTGAACCTGGATACCCTCACACTAGGTGTGATAGTCTTATCACACCACTGGCTACATTGAGCCTCAATCAAAGAAAATAGCATCATTGTTTCTATTTATTTATTTTTTCTTTGTTGCTGTTGCTGCTGTTATTTTGACACTCTCTGGCAACCAAAGGTAGAAGCTCTTGAATTGCCTGCTCCCCTTTTGAGCAATTATGGCACCAATGAATGAAAAAAGATACAACAAATAAAACAGTAATTCTTTGTCTTCTCCCAGGCCAAGAGTACAGACTGAATACATATGTGTTCTCTGCAGTTTCCACTTATTATCGACAACACGAAGACCCACTTCCTCACATCTTTGTTTTGAATGTACAAGTTTCTCCGGCTTTGAGTTCAGAGCACTCACTAATGCTTTGATGCACTGAAATGTGGTTCTCACTGAAAGGGCTTTTAGTAAGTGGACAGCTAGGGTGTCACAGGCAAGATATTTGCACAGTACATTAATTTAGAGAGAAAAAGGTTTCTGTGTAACTTAACCAGGCTGAACAGCTATTTCCACTTTACCTGGATAAAGTATTTTCATGTTTTATCACACTAGTTTGCAACTGCAAAAGCTTCACACAGTTTTTAAGAGTAGCTATGAACTGTCAGTATACATTATTTGGAATGAAGCCTGACAGCTCAAGGCTTGAAAGCAAA
>NW_011494926.1:4286029-4354074 GCF_000754665.1 Bison bison bison | reverse complement strand
TTGGAAGCCAAAAAATAAAAATAAAAAACCCCTGTTCAGTTAATATCCTGAGGAAGATTCTCTTCTGTAAAACTGCATGCACCTTTAGTGTCTGGACTCTCTTTAAAGCCCCTAACCTGATGGCCCATCAGAAAAATAGGCAGTACAGTGAAATCTTTTTTTACAACACTTACTCACAGGACTTCAGTCTTGGAAGCAATCGCTATCAGCCCTCAAATTCTGGTGTTTCTGGCCTTTGACAGAATTTTGTTTGCAGGAGAAAATTTTTTCTATGATCTCTAAAATCACCTTGAAGTTCATACACACTCATCAATTATCCTTTATTTTTTTGTTTAAAGGCTAATTTTTTAATAATTAATTTTCTTTCTGTCTGTGCTGGGTCTTTGTTGCTGCGCGGGCTTCTCGTTTTGGTGGCTTCTCTTGTTGTGGAACGCCGACTCTAGGGCACACAGGCTTCAGCAGTTGGCAGTGTGTAGCCTCAGGGGTTGCAGTTCCCAGGCTCAGTAGGTGTGGTTCCCAGGCTCTAGAGCACAGACTCAATAGCTATGACCCGTGGGCTTCGTTACTCCACAGCATGTGGAATCCTCCCATACCAGGGACTGAACCCGTCTCTCCTGCATTGGCAGGCAGATTCTTTACCACTGAACCACGGGTAAGCCCTTTACATGTTCTGAAGGCTGGTATTCTAGGGACTAGCAGAAGAGAAGTCTTATTTTGGCCAGCAGGCACTCTTCTCCAGAATTTCCCAAGTACCCTCTTCTTTCCATAGTGCCACCATGATTGAAAAGAGGCAGGCTTCTATTCAGAGCATACACTGCTGAAAAGAATGAACTGGGAAAAAAATTAACTCACAAATGAAAATCTTTTGTTGTTAATGACCTTCTATAATAGAAGCCTAATCTCCTACGTATATTATCATCTGGCAAACTAGTTACACATTTAATAAGATTTTGCTGTATAAATTATAAATGAAATAAACAATTCTGTCACCATGGTGTGCAATGAATACACCACATGTTACATGTAAATATATTAGTCATTTGCCTTTTGTTTATGTGTCACTGAAATCCATTTTCTTTATGGTGTATTTTCTATTCCCTATGGGGTCCAACCAAAGTCGTTTCCACCATACACATATCGGCCTTTAAAGTGGAATTATGTTGTTATTGTCCTTTTCCTGCCCAGTTTTAATAACACCTGCTTTTGTGCCAGTTTCATTTACTGCTGCAAATTGTAATTCAACAGAGAACAACAACAACAAAAAACAGCAAAAAACCCAACCGCCCTCACAGCAAATGTGACTCCAGAAAGGAGCTGTGTGATATATTGACACAATACAGAAAACATATTGAAACAATTTTTATTCTCATTATTTTTCCCCCCAAATTAAATACGCCCCATAAAGCAAGTTTACATATTCTGCATGTCTGCCCCCACCATTCCCAACTAAACCCATACCCTTGGTTTTTAATGAGATAATTTTTTAAAAACCAGAATCAACGGTTCAGCCTCCCTTTCAAGTGGTGGCATTTTTATTTTAAACAGAGAAGCATAAATGCATAGGGGATGCAAATGTGGCTCTTTCAATGGCTCACCACAGTGTGACAGCTGTGGACGGATGAAGACAAAAGCGGTGACTGCTCCAAGAAAATGATGGCTCAGGCATCTCCAGCCCAATCAATAATCTGGTGTGTTGAGGTCAATCACTGCATGGCCATATTCAGTTCAAGCCAGTCAAAGATTATTAGTTTGACACCCAGAGGCGATTTCTTTCTGCTGGGGATGGAGGACAGAAGGCCTGTGTGTGTGTGTGTGTGTGTGTGTGTGTGTGTGTTCAGAACACAAATGGAGAAAGCCTAACTATAAACAACGGAAGCACTGGCACAGGACTTTCAGGGAAATTCTGACTTGGTTAGGAGTGGTTCCCAACAATATTTTCTAAGCTGAGTCATTCTTCTTCCAAAACTGTCCCTATGCTAATGCTGTGTTTCAGCCATTAAAAAATATATATATATATAAAAGCCCCTACTATGTTCCAGGCCTTGTCTTAGGATCTAGGGATACAAAAGGAATAAGGTTCATTTTTGATCCTCCTAGAAGGGTGACTCTGGAAGATTCTCCAAAGGTGTTAATGCTCTAAAAGTCTCCCTAACGTCTGCACTCCCATCTTTCTCAATCTCCCTCTCCCTAAATTCCCTCATCCAGCCTAGACAGACAAGGACTGGGACAAAGATAAGAGAGGCAGTGTAGCATTCTGATTTGGCCAAAGAGGATGGTTACAAGTGGGTACCAGAAAGCATATTTACACATAATAAACTAATAAGAGGGCATCAGAATTAACCTGGGGGAAGCCTTTTCTAGCTGACCTACCTGTTCCATCTCTGCCATCCACTGCCTGTCCATGGCAGTCACATATACTTGCCAGCAGGAAGCAGTTCATGGTGAAGGGACCTGTGCAGAGTACAGAGAATAGGGCTCTTGCTGGCTGATATTTCACCATCCATGTTTTACTGTTTCTCCTGGATGGCATGCCACAAAGTGTAATAAATCTCAGTTTGTTTATATTCTGGGTCTGTATTTGCACTTTGGTGATTATGTTTGAATTCATGTAAGATCCTTTTTCTTCCTAAGAACTCGAGCATCATCTCCTCATTAATCCTGTCCTGTTTGTCTGTTATTAATAGGCCACGGTACAATGTATTCGGCTGCAAAACTCCACCAGGCATGACTAATTCAGATAATTAATTTGCTAGACCATTAACACCATCAAATGAGCCTGCTAAACCGGTAAATTTAAAGTAAATTAAACTTAATTTGCAGGTTATTGCAATTAAGTCTGCCTTGTCTTTCTGAGGGATTTCAACATCCTCAGTATTTAAGAGGCAATCATAATGCATGCAAGTGGGCGGGCTTTTGGGCTAATTAACACTAGAGTCTAATCTGCTTTTCAATTAGGGTGGATGTTTATAATATGCGGGTGACAGTGTTGCGATTCCATGCAGCATAACAGGAGTGCATGGCATAATTATAGCTGAAAAGAAAAGCTCATGCCGGGCCTTTTTAGGGGTTAATGAGACATTGGCAGCTTCCAGCTGAGGAGATTGAGCCAGTTTAGTGAGGCTTCAAGAGGAAGCCACCCATAGGGGTTTCCTTTGAAGTGTCAAAAGGTCCCCTTGTTCTGGGTGGCTTATGTTTCATTTGTCTGAGTGGCATATCAAAAATAGATGAGCTGCCAGCAGCAGTCCCTATGACATTAATTCACCAATTGTGTTTCTAATAGTTTCATCCTTAAATAAATTTGGATGATGAGAATGGTGAGGAGAGTCAAGGTTCTGAACACAATGAGGGCCAGGCCAGCGTAAGGAGTTAATCCAGCACAGACAAATGCAACAGCTGCAAATGTTAAAGGCACACCTGACCTATTAGCTATTAGCTGGGGGAAGACAAAGATAGATAATGCCTGTGTCTTCTGCTGAACAACAGTCACTCTAAACAATGATAAAGATGTGGCATTCCCTGTGCTGGGCTGAAATTCTAGCTGTACTAGAGAGGAATATTAGTCTGGAACCTCAGAAGATGAAGCTTCTCTGAAGGGCAGACAGACCACCCCTAGGAAAGGCTCTTAATGAAGCCACTTCGACACTAGGGCAGAGGGCTCAGGGGACATAACCCAGTAGAAATGTAGTAAGAGAGCACCTACACTGGGGGAAAGGACACAAATATTCTCTCTTTCATGGCTACCGGTAAACATAAAACCAAGGTGGTTTGAGGCTCAGTTTGAAATTGAGCGGTTGCAGTACACTGAGGAGAAGCCCTCTTCTACTGACTGTATAGGTATTGAAAGCCAGGTGAGGTCATTATACTTTGTGGTTTAGATATTCTGTAGTTACATAATGAGAAAAAGTGAATTTGGAAATAGACAGCTGTTTAGGGATGAAGATCATATGTGACTTGCCCACAAGTCATTTGGGTTGAAATGACCAATATCACACTTACAAAATGTTTAGGTGAGCAAATGAAAAATGAAGACATCAAAACTCATGCAAAAATAAAGATTCACATAATGGGGCTCCAAGTTTTTCTTTTTTATATAAGAATACCAAGTTATATATTAGTTAGTGTTAGTTACTCTGTCATGTCTGACTCTTTGCTACCCCATGGACTGTAGCCCACTGGGCTCCTCTGTCCGTGGAATTCTCTAGACCAGAATACCGGAGTGGGTTGCCATTTCCTTCTCCAGGGAATCTTCATGACCCAGGGATCAAACCCAGGTCTCTTGCATTGCAGGCAGATTTTTTACTGTCTGAGCTATCAGGGAAGCCTAAAGTTATATATGATGATTATAAAAAAGCATTACAAAGATGGTGCTTCTTTTGGCCTCCAGGTACACGCATAAAGTAATATCCTGGTGAAACACCATCATATCATAAATGTGAATGAAGCTGTTAAATAAATCACTCCAGCTACTTTGAGGAAAGACTAAACTGATTTTCCAAAGAAATTGAAAAATCTTCTTAACGAGTTGTTATATAGACATATCCCCCCAAAATTCACCACCTATTACAAGAGATGTTGCTGAATAAATTCATTCAATCATTTGTTCAGTTACTCTTTTAGCATATACTATATTCCAAACACTGCAGTGTGGCAAAGACAATGAAAACAGACAATGTCCCTATATTCATGGTGATTACATGTAAGTAAATAGATGACTAGGCTTCCCGTGTGCTGCAGTGCAGGAGATGTAAGAGATGCAAGAGATGTTCAATCCCTGGGTCAGAAAGATCCCCTGGAGGAGGGCATGGCAACCCATTCTAGTACTCTTACCTGGAGAATTCTATGGACAGAGGAGCCTGGCAGGCTACAATCCATAGAATCACACACTGAAGTGACTTAGCATGCATGTATATAAACAGGTAGCCATCAGTTATTGGTAAATGCAATGATGACAATAAAACAGGATAATGTGACAGAGAGACTCAAGTGCTACTTTAAACTGTGTGTTAGGGAAAGCCTTTGCAAGGAGGTGACATTTAAGCTGAGACCAAAATGATACCCAAAAGTTTTAATTAGGAGATGACCTAATTTGCATTTTCAAAAGATTACTTTGCCTGCTGCCTGGAAAATAGAACTGGAAGTGTGTGACTGTAAGAATGGAAGCAGTGAGACCATTTAGAAGATTATTGATGTCTTCCAGAAGCTACTACCTAGTCCAAACTTCTAGATTCAAAATATGATTTAGAGGTAGATTCTACAAGTCTTGCTGTATAGGTCATTGAAGTTGTGAATCAACTATTAGATATTCAAATGGCAACGTCAAGTTGGAAGTTAGATATAGGAAGATTAAGAGAGCTAAAGATACATGATACAGCAGAGCTAAAGATACATGATAGGGAGGTATAAGCTTACAGCTGGTATTCAAAAACATGCGCTGGGTGATTACCCCTGGTAGAAAATATGCTTAGAGTTGAAAAGGAGTCCTAGGATCCAATTTCACTGAAAGGGAGACACCAGCAAAGAAGATAGAAGCTGAATGGCCACTACGGTGGAAACAAACAAACAAATATGAATCTAAAGGAATGTGATACTGGAAATGAAAATGTTTCAAGAAAAAGAGATTCGTCATCTGTGTTGAATACTACTGAGCATAGGAACAAGCTGAAAAGAGACAAATGTCCTTCAGATTTAACATCACGGAGGTCAACTGTGACCTTGACTGGAGTCATTTCAATGATGTATGAGGCCAGAATAATGCAGTGGAAGACAGAAGGGACACTGAGGAAGTGAAGACAGTGCCTAAAGCCAATTTTGAGGTTTAGCAGTTAAGGTAAAATAGATGGAACAGTGGACCAAGAAGAAATGGGAGATCCAAAAAGACAGTTTTAGCTGTGGGAGAGAGAATGTGTGCATGTTGAGAGAAATGATACTGGAAAGATAAAAACCTGAATTACAGAAGAGGAGTAAGGATGGCATGAGAACCAGTGCACACAATGAAGGCTTGGTTTTTGGTGAGAGGGAAAGCTCACTGACCTTGACAACAGACGGAGAATCTGTGACTGGCTTATTTTACTTAGATAATGTCGTCAACGTTTATTCATGCTGTTGTAAATGATAGAATTTTCTTATTGTTTAAGGCTGAATAATATTCCATTGAATGCATATACCACATTTCCCATTAATCTATTGATGAGCATTTAAGTTGCTTCAACATCTTGGCTATTATAAATAATGCTACAACTAGACTGCTAATTCCTCTTCAGGCTTTCCTGGTGGCCCAGCTGGTAAAGAATCTGCCTGCAATGCAGGAGACCTAGGTTCTATCCTTGGGTTGGGAAGATCCCTTTGAGAAGGGAATGGCTACCTACTCCAGTATTCTGGCCTGGAGAATTCCATGGACTCCATGGGGTCACAAAGAGTCAGACATGACTGCGAGAATTTCACTTCACTTCACTTCAATTCCTCTTTAAGATCCTGGATAAATACCCAAAAGTGGGATTGCTGGATCATTTGGTAGCTCTGAGGAAGTAATGCTTTCAAGTTGTGGTACTGGAGACAACTCTTGAGAGTCCCTTGGACAGCAAGGAGATCAAACCAGTCAATCCTAAAGGAAATCAACCCTGAATGTTCATTGAAAGGACTGATACTGAAGTTGAGACTCCAATATTTTGGCCACCTGATGCAAACAGCCAACTCATTGGAAAAGACCTAATGCTGGGAAAGATTAGGGGTAGGAGGAGAAGTGGGGGGCAACAGAAAATGAGATGGTTGGATGGCATCACCAGCTCAATGGACATAAGTTTGAGCAAACTCTGGGAGATAGTGAAGGACAGGGAAGTCTGGCATTCTACAGTCCTTGGGGTCACAAAGAGTCGGACACGACTTAGAGACTGAACAATAGCAACAGTGAAGGAACAGGAAACAGAGATGGTGGCTTACTTCTCTAAGGAAATCCCATGACTTAAAAGAAGGAATCCATCTGGCCTTTAGGGCCTATACTCAGAACATATTCAGAGAAAGTTCATTTGTGCTGAGTCTTTGATCAAATTTATCTGTGGGCTTGTGATTTCTGCTCTCTGCTCTGTGCTGTGCTCAGTCATATTTGACTCTTTACAACTCCATGAACTGTAGCCCACCAGGCTCCTCAACCTTTGCGATTTTCCAGGCAAGAATACTGGAGTGGGTTGCCATTTCCTCCTCCAGGGGATATTCCCGACCCAGGGATCAAACCCCCATCTCTTGCTCCTCCTGCATTGGCAGGTGGATTCTTTACCACTGAGCCACCTGGTTTCTGTCATCTCAGTATTTCTTAGTGGGTCCTGACCTACTGGTCTATCATAGAGTGTGCACTGTTCTTAATCTTAAGTTCCAAACCTTACAATGGTACTAAGTATTATGTAAAACTTATAAAGACTTTGGAGAAGGCAATGGCACCCCACTCCAGTACTCTTGCCTGGAAAATCCCATGGACGGAGGAGCCTGGTAGGCTGCAGTCCATGGGGTCGCTTAGAGTCGGACATGACCGAGCGACTTCACTTTCACTTTTCACTTTCATGCATGGGAGAAGGAAATGGCAACCCACTCCAGTGTTCTTGCCTGGAGAATCACAGGGATGGGTGGGCTAATGTCTCTGGGATCGCACAGAGTCAGACAGGAGTGAAGCGACTTAGCAGCAGCAGATAAAGACTTTAAACTTTTAAAAAGAAATATGTACTTATTAGGATGTTTTAAGGGATTTTTTTGGTTAATTTTTTGGCAATTAACGGGGCGGGGCGGTGGGGCAAACATGGCTGGAACTAAAGTAATGCAAGATGAGTGTCTGCTGCTGCTGCTGCTAAGTCATGTCTAGTAGACAATATTTAAGGAGGCACTCATTCTCGAGGATGTGAAATGAGAGTAGTGCTTCCTTAAATGTTGCTCCTTAGGCAGGGCACCCACCTCATCTCACCCTAGACTGTCCACTGAACAGTCTTGTCTCCCACAAGGTATGATGGGCTAGATACACCAGGAATTCCTTTTTAAATCATTTTAAAGATATAGTAACTGTGGGTATATAGATTTGTGGGGAAAGTAAAAAAATTAAATTAAAAAATACATAATGAAGCAAAGCATGCACAGTTAGAATCAACTTATCTTTACTTCCTTAAATTAAAGATCTGTTTTGTTCTTATTTAAAAGTAAGTGACAGAGGTCATTATTATACTGAAATCAAGGTATGCAAAGTGTGTATCACAGGCCTGGTCCACAGTAGGAGCTCAATAAATGAGAGCCATTATTTTCAAAAATCACTAGCTCTGATTTGTGGTCAATACTGCATCATCCTGATGTCAATAATTTTTAAAATATGTATTAATTCTTAAAACATAATTTAAATATTTGCAATGCCAGCTACTCTTCATTTTATCTTTTGTTCACTCTCACACTAATAATAACTATGTCCACATAGAATATTGAAACTTATAAGCCACTTTGATCCAGAGAAACTCATTGGCTCTTAACAATCATATAAATTGCATAGCTTTATTCATCAGCTTTTAGATTAATAAATTGCTTTCAGACAAGTTAAGTGACTTGCCTTAGTTTAGAGCTATAGAAAACCAGGACCAAAATTGTAACTCAGGACTTCTAACTTCAGATCTCAGATCTTTCTACTATGTGTCATTAACAATTAGGTGAAAAGCCTTTTAAACTTCTGGATAAGTGAAAAACCAGCAAAGCTTCCAGCTGCTGTTCTTATAATCTGATTCACAGAGTTTTCTTTCAAAACAATGAGGAGGAGAGAGAAAGAAATTACAACAGAGTGTAAAATCGAGAACCTGAATTGCTTCCTCACTCAACCAACTAACTACCTATAGAGAGTTCTCCTTCCATACCTCCAAGTCAGGTAACCTAGAATGGAGATTACATTGGAGTTACCCACAACTCCCAACTCTTCAGTGACTTGAAACAACCGAGTTTAATTCTCATTCATATGACAGGGTGGGCTTCCCTGGTGGCTCAGATGGTAAAGAATCTACCAGCAATGCAGGAGGCTCGGGTTCAATCCCTGGGTCAGGAAAATACGTTGGATGAGGAAACGGCACCCCACTCTAGTACTCTTGCCTGGAAAATCCCATGGACAGAGGAGCCTGGTAGGCTGCAGTCCGTGGAGTCGCTAAGAGTTGGACACGACTGAGCGACTTCACTTTCACTTTTCATTTTCATGCATTAGAGGAGGAAATGGCAACCCACTCCAGTGTTCTTGACTGGAGAATCCCAGAAATGGTGGAGCCTGGTGGGCTGCCGTCTATGGGGTTGCACAGAGTCGGACATTACTGAAGCGACTTAGCAGCAGCCAGTATTCTTGCCTGGGAAATCCCATGGAGAGAGGAGACTGGAAGGCTACAGTCCATGGGGTCACAAAGAGTCGGACACAACTGAGAGACTAACAGTTTTTTCATGTGACATGGCACAGTGCAATCATTCAGAGACCAAGTTCTACCTTAGCATATGAAACTCATACTATAGAAGCAGGAAACAGGACCCAGTGAGCCCTGACTTCTCTCCCCCACCCCTGCGTTCTCTCCCAGGTCCCCAGACTATGCCTGTTGAATCAGCAGCACCATCACACCTCTAGCCATTAGAGCTCCAAATCTGCGGCTCCCTTTAAACTCTATTCCTCCCATATCCTCTCCAATACCTTACTAACCAATTACCAAATCCTGTTGATTTTTCCTTTCTTACATCTCTAATTTCAATGTCTTCATCTGACAAAAAATATCTCAAGATAAATGTATATTATACTGGAGGACTTCTACTACAAATATCACTTGAGAAAATGGTTCTTGATTTCATGGAAGACACAGGTTTCTGCTTTTAAAAGACACCAGAAAGAGTGCAAGCCTTGGAGTCAGATAACTTTAAGTTTGTTCCATGGTGTTCCCTGTAATATTTTTGCAGGTCACTTAATTTCTATAAGCATGAATTTCTAGATCTGTAAAATGGGGATAATAGAATTCTTATGGCACAAGATTGTAAGGAGAATTAAATATCAGAGGTGTTAAAGTACTTTTTAAGTTATAAAATCCTGTACACATGGTAGGAATTATCAGTATTGATAACAGTGTGAGCCAGGCAGTAATAACCTTGAAGCAATAAGCAACTGTTAATATGTCAAACTGAATTTACTTGTCCTAATGAACTATACAATGACTTTACCTAAAGGGCAAAGGCAATCATTAATTTATTCAAGTACATATTATGGACTTCCCTGGTAGCTCAGCTGGTAAAGAATCTGCCTGGAATGCAGGAGACCCCAGTTCGATTCCTGCTTTGGGAAGATCCCCTGGAGAAGGGATAGGCTATCCACTCCAGTAATCTTGCCTGGAGAATCTCCATGGACAAGGAGCCTGGCAGGCTACAGTCCATGGGGTCTCAAAAAGTCAGACACGACTGAACGACTAAGCACGGCACAGCACAAGCAATACTATATGGCAATTGCTGCTCTTGGTGTAATAGACTATGCAAGCCAGGAAAGACAGTTTCTCTCCTCATGGATGCCGTGAGGACAAGACCATGTTGTATGGCAAAAATAGACAGAAATCAAAGTACTGTGAGAGATTTAAATGGGAAAAGGTTACTTGCAGCAGGAGGCATCAAGAAAGATTTGATTGAGATGTTGGAGTCTGAGCTGTACAGTTAAGAAGGGGCCAGGCTTCAACAAGTGAAGGGTATAACTAGGTATGGAAACAGGGCCAAATGCCAGTAAAGAGCGCCTCCTCTTACTAGCTTTGTGACCCCACACAGTGATGTCTCTGAACTTGCAGGACTGCAGTGAGGACTTCGAAATGAAATGTGAAAGCCATGCTTCTCAGACTCTACTGAACACAAGGAGATGGAGAGCTCATTCCAGTAGGCATTCTGAGGCTGCAGGTCTGGGGTGGGGCAGAAGAGTCTGCCTTTCCACGGAGCTCCCTGGTGATGTTGGTGCAGTTGATCTGTGGACCACACTTAGGAAGCAGCCTGTAAATCCCTTTGTACAGTGCCTAGAACATAACAGTGCCTGCTCCATAAATGATCCCTATTTGTACAATTATTCCCAAATCTTTGTGACCCCATGACTGTAGTCCACCAGACTCCTCTGTCCGTGGAATTTTCCAGGCAAGCATACTGGAGTGGGTTGCCATTTCCTCCTCCAGGGAATCTTCCCAACCCAGGGACTGAACCTGGGTCTCCAACATCTCCTGCATTGGCAGGTGGATTCTTTACCACTGTATCACCTGAGAAGCCATTCCCAAATCATGGTATAAGGCAACATCTGAAATGTAAAGGTACAGCCTAGACTTACCTGGAATTCATACAGCTTTCTCATATCAGAATATATTTCTTAAACACGAGCAAATTATAATTCTTAAAAATTGACAAAGGTAAAGAAAATAAATCTTTAATAAGTATACATATATTTTTCATATAGTAATCAACACAATCTCTAACCATTAAATAAATTGTTGGCTCTTTAATTAATAGCCTTAATAATCATGTGAAGCTCCGGTTCATCAAGAGTTTTTAAACAATTTGAGAACAAAAGTGTCAACAGTAGCAAAACCTATTACTTTATTAGGCTTTGATCATATCAGTGTTAATTAGGCCAAAAACTTTTATACAATTTCTCATTGTAACAATTCTCATATAACACTTAGATATATTTCAAACATCAAGGCTGTCTGTGCTGTTTTTTATCTTATATATGCGCATTATTGTAGTTGTATAATATTATATTAATGTACACTTTCCCACTAAACTCTCAGTATTTTAGGTACCTGGTCCATAGGAGTCACCTAATTAGTAAGAGATTCACTTTCCTATCCAGGTGGCTCCTCAGATAACTTGGACAGTTGGCTAGCTTCATTTACACACTGAGAGTCCAACCCTGGCTTTAAAATACTGAGCATACTCAGTGTGCTTTATGTTTTAAGAAAATGAAAGCAATTTAGAAAAAGAGAGATGTGTAAAAGAGGTAATTCTGCCCACATCTTGAGGAGCAGAATGATTCCTCAAATCGCAAGGACAATAGTGTTTGGTCAGATGAGTCAACATGGTGAGTGTTGTTGCAGAGCAGTGCCATATTGCGGTCCAGAGATAGCAGCCATGGCCATCACAGTTGCCATTTTCTGGACTGAGATGGTACTGATCAGTGAGGTCCAATGTGATGGTTGAAACAGAATCATCTTGTGCAGACATAGGATGAGGCCACACACAATTCACTAGGCTGAATAACTAATTACCCTTCTCAAGTCTTACTTTCCAAACACATAAAGCATCTTTTCTGCTGAAGTCCCTAAATCAAATTTTAAAGCATTAATACAGACACTATGGAAGACAGTATGGAGATTCCTTTAAAAACTAGGAATAAAACCACCATAGGACCCAGCAATCCCACTACTAGGTACATACTCTGAGGAAACCAAAATTGAAAAAGACACACGTACCCCAATGTTCGTTTCAATATCAATAATTACTTTTAAAACACTGATAATTATTTACAGAGGATCTATTGTGTGTAAATGATAATGACATAGATGATGACAATGACAATAATAATAGCATCCTAGGTACCCAGAGATATAAGGGTATATAAGTTTTTCTCTGCAGTAGTTCATAAAGTAAATGATCAAGAATATATAATATACAGGAAATGTGTACATAAAGTACATAAACATACATGGAGTAAATGCTTATGACATGCATTATAACAATAACAACAGTGTCTTTGAAATTTGAGAATACTTATATTACTGTGTCTGTATCTTTCTTTGTTTTTATGTAAGTAACCCCTACAATGAAAGGAGAAATCAGAGCAATTTTAAAAAGAAATCTGCAGTCACTGGGGCATGTTTTAGTAGTTTTCTTTATTTCCTTTCTGAAAAGCACGGCACAAGGATTCTTCTGGAATACCAATCACCATAAATTCTGGCCCACAAGTGCATGACTAATCTAATTGCAGGCAGAGAGGGTCATTTGCTAATGCTCTCACTAGAGCTCTGTACTAAACGATTTGCTCAGAGAGCAATTGATGCCCCTAGAAAACTTTGAAAAATGTTCTAGTTAGAAACAACTTTGTCCATGTCATATATTTTCTGTTTTTATCTCCATCATTTTTATTCTTTAGGACATTTGGATGAAAATTTCATCTCTTTTGCTTGAGGGTTCATGTGCTCCTGCTTATTCCTCACCTGAAATCATGAGCTCATTGTGACCGTATAAGATGCCAAACTGGGTGTCATGGAAATCACTGTGCAGAACCCAACCCCCAGCCATGATGATTACAAGAAAAAAGAAAGAAAGGCCAGTGATTTGTCTTCAGAACATGAAACCCATTACTTATAAATTATTGTTAATTATATATTGAGATAAATATAGAATCATCATTTCTACAAGCCTTGGAAATAGACAAGCTCTTAAAAATTTATTGGTGTCCTTAAGATTTGGATGATATAAAACAATAAATCACTGTGCATGTGTGCTGCCTTCTAAGGTCCTCAAAGAAAATGACTGTAGAATTGCAAATACTGAACTTCCCACCCTGGGTATGACAGCAGCTCTATTCAACTCTCCCTTATCTATTCCACTGCGGGGGAGGGGGGGGATTACTGCAAAATTTACATAAATATTGGGACCTGCTATAGTCTACTTCCCCAGTGCTGCTCACCACTTAGCCTCGCCAACTGTCCTTTAAACAACTCAGCCTACCCAGTAACCCCAAAGTGCAGTCACCAATACTGTTAGACCTCAGAACATCATTACCCAACTCCAGTCTAGAAGAGCTGAAAATAACAAGTCTAGTTGAGGTAGGGGAGAAATTTGTATAAAGAGCTAAAATAGAGGGAATGTGTAGATCAGGAGGGCAATAAAATTTGAATTGATTTCATGAGTACATTTGGACTATCTTAACATAAATGTCAAGAAGATTATCATTGGCCAATATATAAACATTATAAAATACTTTTAAGAAGATTGAATAAAAGAAATTCAATCCATTTTTCCCCTTTGTGACAGTTTCACTTCCTGTTGGCTGGATTTTCTTGGGATCTCAGTATCCAGGAGATTTAAATTATCTCAATTGTCAGTTAACATCATTTCTGAGGCATTTTTTTTACTTGAAACAGAGAATAGCAAACACACATGTAGCCTGGATGAGCATAACTGAGGCTAACAGGAGTGCTGAAGACCAAAGAAAATCTTTGTTACAATTCAGTAGCCATTGAATTGTATTGGTCAAGCATTCTAATTCATCTAAACTCTCTGGTTTCTTCATCTTCTAAAATGGAGTTAATAATACATAACTCACAGGGTTGGAAGAACTGAGCCAGATAATGTGGATGAAGACTCTAGCATGGTGCCTAGCCTAAGCAGGAACATAGTAAATACTACTTTCCCTTCCCTTTTACTGTGGAAGATTCTGGGACATCAAAGATACAGGTCTTAAAGTCCACAGATTTATAATCTAATTAGGAAGATGAGATGATGCTTCTACAGATGAAACATATTTAAGTTGTAATAGGTATGCACCAGAACCCATAGGACTAAGAGGAAGAGAGGATTTTTAACAGATATGACCCAGGAGATTTTCCAGGGAGGAGATAACACTTAGATGATTCAATATGAGTGGGGTTGGGACAAGTAAAGAGTAGGCGAGAGGGCAGGGAAGCCCAGAGTGTGTTGACAACTGGTAAACTGAATTGTAGCAAAGATGTTCTGTTGTTTTCAACACTCCTGTTAGCCTCAGTGATGCTCATCCAGGCTACACGTGTTTTACCATTCTTTGTTTCAAATTAAAAAGGTCTTGAAGATGATGTTAACTGACAATTGAAATAACTTAAATATCCCTGTATACTGAGATCCCAAGAAAATCTGGCCGATAGGAAATGAAACTAGATGGGATGGCAGGAGCAGGAGCATCCTATCATGAAAGATAGGATGGAAGACAATGGGATGGGAGCAAGAGAACTAGATCAAGGGGTTCAGGGATACAGGCAACAGGAGACACTGGAATTTTCTGAATGAGGGAATGGCATATCAAAGGAGTCATTTAGAAAATAATGCTACAATACAGACTTCATACATATTTGTTTCTTCCAAGTCACCTGTAAGCTCTAAATCAAAGGAACTATGCCATCCTCCACTGAGCTTGCACAAGAGATATCCTATTAAGCTGACAGCAATAGTTGCTTTTCTTCATGAATGGCAGGAAGAGTTAACATTTGTCTGTCTTTGTTACAAAATGTTATTCATTAACCACATACACATTATACACAACTGATGTAGTCCAGACCAGGTAATACTTAGATACAAAAGAATGAATTGTCAATGACTGTTGTCAAAGACTGCAGTGTGTGCATGAGTGTCAGTGGTCTTCAACTCTTGCCTGATAGCCTACTGTTTCTTATCTTTGAAATTATACTCCAAAATGTGGGATCAAGAGGGTTGTCAGTGTACCCAAACATCCCAGAGCAATGCATCTGACTTTTTTGAATGCTCTTAAGATACACAATGGTTGTTCAAAGATTTACTAGGCACCTAGTAGCCCTGGGCTTCCCTAGTGGCTCAGATGGAAAAGAATCTGTCTGCCAATGCAGGAGGTGCGGGTTCAATCCCCAGGTCAGGAAGATCCCCTGGAGAAGGGAATGGCAATTCACTCCAGTATTCTTGCCTGGGAAATCCCATGGACAGAGGAGTCTGGTAGGCTACCGTCCACGGGGTCACAAAGAGTCAGACATGACTGAGCGACTAAACAACAACAGCAACACCAAGTTAAGCTCATAAACATTCTATAATGAAACAATGATATCGACTTCATAGAGCCGTTGCAAGGATTAACAAGACAAAGCACAGAAAAATTAGCACAATGCCTAGCACATAATAGCCATTCATTAAATGTCAATAGTCATTATTCTTGAAACGGATTAGTCTTTATTATTATCTTAGCTATTGCAGGATGGGAAGGAGTTACCGATTCTCATTGAACTTGTACCACAGTGAAAAATAAGACCACATTTTTCTTTGATAGTGAGCTATATGATAGTTAAAAATTTATTCAGCGAAGTTTTTTTTTTTTTTTTAGTATTTTCTTTCTTTCCAGTCCCCAAAGTAGTCACAGAGTGCCGAAAGAAAACTTTAAGACCATTTTTTTTTGCCTTCTCGAAGCCCACAATCAATAAAGAGACACGTACAGAGATATAATTGAAATCCAAAGGATAAACACCATAAGAGAGTTATAGTCAAAGTGCCATGAGAGTACAGAGGAGAGAGCAATTAACTCAGTATGAAAGGTGAGAAAAAAAGAAAAGGTAATTATTTAGCTGAGCCTTATTAAGAGAATAAAATTGTGTCCAACAGGAAATGGAAACAAAGGGCATTTTAGCTGAGTAAATTTAATATGCAGAGAATCAAAAGTGTGGGGAAATGTACTCTATTAGATGATTATACCTCTTCTAATGACTGTTGTTTTTGTTTTAGAACCTGAGTTATGACATTGGACATGTAGGTAAAAGATGGTTAGGGAATGCATGGATTCTGATGTGGTTTAAATGGGTGACATGCTCAAGAAAATTTAATTAAATTTGAATTTAAAATTTGCATATAAGAGAGCTATAGGATCAGCTCAATGTTTTCGAAAGAAAAGCGGAGGATGGTATTTAGAATAGATTGGAGGCAGGAAAGGCAGAACGTAGAAAGAGTTTTCAGGATGTTATTTTAATAGACTATCAAGAAAGGATGATAAACTGAACTGAAACAGTGGGATAGAAAGAAAGAACAAGGGATGTTGATTGCTGAGGTATAAGAGACAAGGGAAAATTGCTTTGGGGAACTCATAGCATTCTATCTGAGCAAAGTAAAAAGGTGCTGACATAGATGTGGGTTGTCAAAGACAAGTGTAAGGAAAAATACATAGCAGACAGATTTGAGCTACTACTGTAACAAACCGTCTCAAACTTTCAAAAGCTTAATAAACAGAACTGTGTCTTACTTGTCTGAGCCCACATAGTAGAGATACTATATCTCTGCTCCACATGGTCCAGCCATACCCCAGGGCTACATAGTTCTCTGTTGTACCTTCAACTCTCTGGCAGTTAGACAGGGAGATAGAGAATGGAAGATAGATACAGATTTTGTAACCCAGGACTAGAAATGTGCTCATGACTTTTCTCAGAACTCTATTAACCAAATACGGCTATACTTAATTACAAAAATGGCTGGGAAATGTGGTCTGGAGATATAACCGGGAGAAAGAAGGGAATGAAATGATTTAGCCCAACGCTAACCAGCCTCTGCCACAGGGCATCAAGCAGGATCCTCAGTGGCCTTCCTGGGACACACCCCTCCCCACATCCTCTGCTGTAGCTCCCCTCTGAAGTAGCCACATAATTGTATCTCAGGAATATTTCTTGAGTTTTTCAGATGCTAAAAATAACTACCAAATGTAAGAAATTAGCTACTTGATGATCATGAGCACATAGCCTCCAGACCTGCTGGAACCAAAGGATTGATAATGTTGACCCCTACCACACCACCCTGTTGCCTCAACATCAACCATTCAGAGAACTGTGCATGAGCTGATCACATGCCCTTAGAAACCCCTCCCTCACTTTTCAGGGATGTTTGAGTATGAGTCACCTGTTCTCCTTGCATGGCCCTTTACTAAACATTTCTCTGCTCCACACTCCAATGTTTTGGTTTGTTTGGCCCCACTGTTTATTGAGCATAGGAATTTGTTCTTGGTAACATTACAAATCAGAAAGCAAAAAGTGCTTTTAAGAAAGAGTTACATAAAGTGTTTTTGAGTACGTAGGAGGGAGAGATGTCTCAGCAGCAAGAAAGAGGTCCAAATGGCAAACACTGGCTTTACCATGTGCCTCCAAAGATGGAGTGTAGAAATGTGATGGGGCTGACCTTCCAGGGAGAAGAAAGAGGTGGGATGGCATGGAAAATGTTTAGGAAATAATTTCTCTTAAACTAACAGAGGGTGAGGGAGGTAAGCAACCAGCTGGAAAGATTATTTGGGAATAGATACTGGAGGCTATATTGGACCTGCCAACTAAAAATTGGGTTCAATCCTTGGGTCAAGAAGATCTTCTGGAGGAGGAAATGGCAACCTACTCCACTATTCTTGCCTGGAGAATTCCATGGACAGAGGAGCCTGTTGGGCTATGGTCCATGGGACCACAAAGAATCAGACACGACTGAGTGACTGAGCACAGGGTACACATCTGTCTCTATTTGGATGAAGTCCCTAGCCAGTGCAGTCACTGACCTTCAGCATCCCCTGAAAGGAATTCAGGGTGGAGAGCAGACACGAGGCTCTCTGTTCTCTGGGAAAAACCGGCAGAAAAGGTCTTCAGATAGTTAGATAATTTAAGAATATTTTATGAGCCCAATCCTTGCATCTCCCCATATCTATAAAAGTACTAAAATCCTTCATGGTGACATCTGCTCCTCGTGAGTAGGAGCAAGCCTCTGCCAAAACATGGGCTTGACTGCATGTACCCCACTTGACTAAAGTTATGTATAACACTGATCTCTCCCCCCCATCCTCTTTGGAGCAGTTTCTCAGAGTTATCTGAAATGCTGTTTCCTGGTCTATAGTCCTCACTTTGCCCCAAATTAAAACTTAAATTGCAACCCTCGCATTGTCCTTTTTTTTTTTTTTCCAGTTGGCAGGCTAAAGGGATCTAAAGAAATTCAACTGGGAGGCTATTTTAATTACCCTCAAGAGAAATGATGTGTGAATTGGATTACTGGCAGCGACATGAAGGAAAAAAGTGGGAAGACTGAATCAGAGGAAGTAGAAGCAATAAGACTTCTCCCCTTTTCAACAAATATTTACTGAACACCTACTATAAACCAAATACTATTAGATTCTGGGACCAAAACTCTCTCATCCTTTTCTCATTAATGCTGGATGTCTAAGTTAGACTGAGTGACTTTCACTTTCATTTTTCATACAGCCCTTTTTTCCTGCGTGCCTTTCTGGAAAGTTCTCCCTGCTGTTTTTTTAGTTCTTTTTTACCCCACATTCTTACAGTTATTGTTCATTCACCAATCTGTCTGCAAACTCCACTCTGTTTTACTGAGAAGTAAAAAAAAATGTCCAGTACTAGCCATCCTAAGGTTCACACGTACATAGGCAGTTACTGCCATGTCACACTATATACATGTTATCTTGGCCTAACAGACTTTCTATTTGCACAAACTGTGAACTGGCAGCTGGTACTTATATACAGCCTTTCCCCCAGGGCTGACCCATGGGCATGCAAGTCTTCCCAAGCTGGCAGCCCTCTGTGAATGCTGATTGTGTGATGCGTAATAGAAACAAATCCTAATGTGTGTTTCAAACTTGGAGCTATCTGTCTGTGTACTCCTTCATTCAAAATAAAACACAAAAATGTAGCTGTGCAAATAGGAATGGGGCTTCCAAATAGGTTTCAACGTGGCCACTCTCCATAAATCTGATTCTTTCTGTTTTCAAAATGAAAAAAAAAAAAAAGCCATTGGAGTGCTAGTCTATTCAGGTTTTTGTTGGTTATTCACAGTGTGAAATGAGCATCTCTAAATAAAGCAACTGCCAAATAAATACACTCTGGTTACAAAGAGAACCCACTGTCTGACTAAAATCTTAAATCTAATTAAGGAATTTCCAAATGCCATATCTTTGAAACCTTGCAAAAACAACAGAAAATACATTTCATCTGGGACCTGTGAATAGTGAGCTTTGTACATAAAAGAAACAGCTTGTTCTAAAGCTGAACTTCAGTAAATTACAGAGGCGGTATCTTTCATAACCCCATTATGAGGGAACATTTCTCTGCTAAAACCTTTGGGTAGTAATACCTTTGGGCACTTCCCACTGCCAATGGGTTCTCTCACAGGCTTGAAAAATATCACACACATTCTGAAATCCTTGTGCTGCTTTCAATAACCAAAATCTAAAATGAACATGGTTACCGAAAGTGCTTTGTACTGAATAACTAGAAAAAATAGACTCAGAAAGGGTACTTTCATAATAGGTATTCTCCCTTGCCCATGCAAATAGTTGCTTGCTGGGGTATACATGTTTTCTAAATTTAAGTTGAAAACCAGGCTGAAGCTAGAATAACAAAGAAAGTTTCTCTGTGCTGTTATTGAAAGAAAGAATTCTAATATGTTTCTGCATACTCAAAGGACAGTGTTTTGTTTTTCATTGTTTCCTTTATCTATTTGAAAAGAAAATTTTGGAATATTTCCTAATAGTTACAAAATGTGCATGACTTGAGAAAAATGAAAACAATAAATCAATTTTCATCACACCCTTTAGGCAATGTATCCCTATACACTTGGACGAAAATTAAACACTGAAATATCTGGGTGGGAAAAAAAATTTTATCCAATTATTTGGTCTACCAAATCCAATATTTGGTCTGCCAAATGATGGGCATACTTGATATTCATAGAGCAAAATATCCAAATATTACTATTTCTCTTTCAAGTGTATATTTTACCATGTAGCCATAATTAAAGAAAATATAGTAATCTAGAACTTAATGCCCTAAGATTGATTTTGCAACTATACTTTATATGTTTTTTGGGGGGAAATGAGTTTAGGTTTCTATAATGCAGGTGATAATTCAGGTCTGCATTTTATTTTGTGTGGGTGTGCATAAAATAAATCTTACTGCTCTTCAAGATCATGAAGGATTGTACTCTGAAGACTTAAAATATTTTAGAATGATCTTCCTTTTCATATATATGACTTTAAATTTGTTTAAAGAAATGTCACTGCAAATTATTTTTTTTTATCATGTATGGTTTTGCATTCTCAAACTACAGTACCTAAACTCTTCTTGACAAGTGAAGAACTACCAAGTCTTTGTTAGTTACATTTAACGGAGCAGCCTCTATAGACATATGCTTGTGTGCATATATTTTATATACTTTGTATGTGTGTGTTCATATACACATCTATGTACATAATTTATGTATGCATGTATATACACCTGCACACACATGTGGCTTTACTGACCAACGTATGAGTGCTTTGTTGAGTTCACATGACCAGCAACCAATATGAGAGCTTGGCTTTTTTCTTTTTTTAAACAAGAGGCAGATTTGCCTCTGGCCACACTGTGCACTCTATAGAATATACATCCAGCTTCAAAAGGGCCATGTAAGTGATGAACTTTTGAAGCCAGGCAGAAGGCATATGTCTCCATGCCTCAAGGCACAAGAAGGTCAACCAATGCCCTTATGGTCACACAGAGGTGTGTCTCCGTGATCAAACTAGCAACAAAGAGTCTCAAACTATTCAGTCTGATATTATATCTATCCATACCCACAAATGCTAATTTCTATGAAAAGCATCATGATGGAGCCACAAGACATTGCTTCCCTTGACAACAGTTCATGAACTAAGCAAGTGGTTTCAGAAGCTAATTTCTAAAGAGTAACTAGCTAATGAGAGTTATTTTTCATTGAGGGCTTCCTTGGTGGCTCAGACAGTACAGAATCTGCCTGCAATGCAAGACATCCAGGTTCAATCCCTGGGTTGGGAAGATTCCCTGGAGAAGGGAATGACAACTCACTCCAGTATTCTTGCCTGGAGAATGCCATGGATAGAGGAGCCTAGATAGCTACAGTCCATGGGGTCACAAAGAGTCAGAGACGACTGAGTGAGAAACACACACACACATACACACCCACCCTTCATTGGATACTCACAATATGACACATGCTCTCACATTTTATATCTTTTTTATCCTTGCAATGTACTATGGGATATGTACTACTATTTCTCCCATTTATTCATGATTTTATAACTATTTAATCCTTGTCACACCTCTATGAAATGTGTACTAATATTATTCCCATGTTATCGATTATGAAGCCAATGCTTACAGAGGGAACTTGCCTGGATCACACAACAAGTGAAAGGCAAAAATGGAAATGGAGGCTAGGTTTTTATACGTCCAAAGTGTATGCCTACAATTTCAAAAAAGTAAATAGTTATCATTTATTGAAAACTTGAAACATGTCAGGCATTGTGCTTAGAACTTGGCATATTATCTTTCTGATACTCATAACCCACTATGATGTGGAGATTTCCAGGGACCGCATTTCACAGAAGAAGGAACTGACCCTTGTTGTCGTTGACCTGCTTAGTCATGTCTGGCTCTTTGCAACCCCATGGACTGTAGCCCATCAGGCTCCTCTGTCCAAGGGATTTTCCAAGCAAGAATACTGGGTGGGTTGCCATGCCCTCTTCCAGGAACTGACCTTTGGCTGCTTTTAAACCCTGAGTATTCTGCCTCCCCAGAAGATTTTGTAGACATCTCTCTCCTCTGAGCTGGAGACAAGAGCAGAAAGGGCCTTACAGGGCAAGATTAGAACCCAACCCATATATTTCCATCCAATCACTATTTCTCCAGGTAACTTTATTTTCTAAGAGGGCCATTGGCAATGCACATCTTAATAGTCTTAAGCAAGAGATAAGCCCCTCAACAAGAATTAATGGTGAGATCTCAGCCATGGATCATCATTCAAAATCAACACATAAGTGCACTTTACAATATAAACCCCTGTGACCAAGCACTGCTCACAGGCTTCCTGTTCTTTATGTGAAAACTGTGGGTGGCCTCATAGATGGTTTGTGACTGAAACCACACAAACTGGAATATTCTCACTGCCAAGTGGGCCCTTTGAGGTCCCTCTGCCCTGGTGTACCTAATACAAGTATCTAGCACTCTGCCTGGCACTTAAAGGCATTCAATGACTCTTTGCATCTTTCATTGTCACCAAAACCAGAGCTTCTACCCTGAATATGATGCTGACTGTGCTGTGCTCAGTCGTGTCCGACTCTTTGCCATCCTTTAGACTGTAGCCCACCAGGCTCCTCTGTCTGTGGGATTTTTCAGGCAAGAATACTGGAATGGGTTGCCATTTCCTCCTCCAGGGGATCTTCCTGACCCAGGGATTGAACCCGAGTTTCCTATGTCTTCTGTACTGGCAGGCAGATTCTTTCCCAGGCCGAGCCATCTGGGAAGCCCATAAGTACTGGCTTAAAAAAAACTCTGTTGAGCACTGTGCTGCTAATGAAGGGAGTGGTTTCTTTGTCTGTGTGATGATGCTGTCATTGCCCACTCACCAGAGGACCCCTTGCCAAAGCTCTCAGCCCTGTCCTCAGTAGGGCTTGTGGAGCCCCCGGCATTCTCCGCACTGTCTGCTCAGTGGGAGTCAGTGGGGCGCAGTTACCTGCTGGCTTTCCACCAGACAGTGCAGCTGCATGGTCAGATTTTGGAGGCTGCTGACTGGATTGGGGCAGGCTAGCCTCGCAGTCTTAGACATGACAGAGGACAGGAGCTTTCCCAGACCTCAGTCCTATAGACAAGCAGTACCAGCACATTTCCCAGGGCTGGAACTGCAGCTGGAGTCTATCACTGCACACCACCTCACTCCAGACACTGGAGAGCCTTAGTGAGAGAGATACCCACTCCATCCCCTAGTGCAGGCTGACTTGGTCTCACACATCTGTCCATAAATAGGACTATATCAATTAGACATGTGACATGTGGAAGATGGACTCCAGAAAAATGGCCATTTTCACCTGCCCAGAGGAAGCAATTTGCTGTGATTGTTAAATTCACTGTCTTGCTGATTAACTTCCTGATTTAGTCATTTGTTATTAAGACCTCCTTTTCTCTTGCTTTCACATATGACCAACAATGTTTGTGCTATATTCTAGTCACTTTAGCCATGTCCAACTCTTTGTGACCTCATGAACTGTGGCCCTCCAGGCTCCTCTGTCCGTTGGACTCTCCAGGTAAGAATACTGGAGTGTGTTGCCATGCCCTCTTCCAAGAGATCTTCCCAACTCAGGGATCGAATCACATCTCTGAGGTCTCTTGCATTGGCATGCAGGTTCTTTACCACTAGCGCCATCTGGGAAGCCCCATGACCCACAATCCCACCACACAAAATGAAGCTAATGATGATTGACTTTTTCTTTGATACAATAGTAACATATATTGATTATCCTTGAGATCTTTTGTCCACTGTAGGGAAACAACAGATTCCTTACTAAACTATGAAAGAACTGATGCTGTGTGTGCTTATGAAGTGCATGTGTGTGTTGATTTTCCAACATATCCACATACATACAGCCTCATGTCTATAGTGACACACTGGAGTAGATTCCTGTAGCCTCCAGCCTGGCTCAACCTTCTAAGATCACCAGAAGATGATACAGAAAGGTGGGACTGCCTCCACTCTATTTCAGAAACCTAAAAGGTGAAGTCTCCAAAATGCCCATTTCTTCCCCCTTGATAGATATTTATACTTTAAAAACAAAACAAGGCAAATCTTAAAGTCCTATTCTGTGACACACAAAGTATCACACAATTTTAAAAGCTTTCTGTGAAAATACATTCTCATTCTACAACTCAACAGAAAGCAGCAACAGTCAAAAAAAAATATATATATATATATGTGTGTGTGTGTGTGTGTGTGTGTGTGTGTGTGTCTAATTGCTCTTCCCAAACAAACTCAAAAACAAAAACAAGAGCCACTATAAAACGAGCATCAACAGCTTGGCATCTTGTGTGCTCTTAAGCCAAGCAAGGATATAACCTCTTGGCTACTACTCTTCTGAGTAAATAACCTCCTCCATTGAATAAACATTCTTTGGGAAGCCATTCTGCTCCAGACTTGCTAGGCTCAGGGGAATAAAAGAAAGCATGTACATGGTCTCCTCAGAGTCTAAAAAGGAGACAGGCAATGTAGAGAAAATAAGAGCTCCCTAATTACTGAGCTCTCACAGTGCGTGGGCTTCCAGGATAGCTCAGAGGTAAAGAATCCACCTGCAATGCAAGAGATGCAGATTCGATCCCTGGGTCAGGAAGATCCCTTGGAGAAAGAACCGGCAACCCACCCAGTTTTCTTGCCTAGAGAAAGAGGAGATAGAGGAGCGTGGTGGGCTACAGTCCATGGGGTCGCAAAGAGTCAGGCTCGACTGGGTGACTAAGCACTCTGCTCATAGTGTAAGAGATAGTGAACCTAATCTAGATTTATCTAATTTAATTCTCACAAACACCTGTAACACAGACAGTTCTAGCATCATTTAGTGATAAGAAAGCTGAAGCTTAAAAGTTTCTGTGACTCTTGCCCGAGGCCACTCAGCTAGAAAGTAGCAGCACCTTGATTCATTTTCTGGTCTGTTCAGCTCCAGGCTCAGACTCCTCCTGCTGTACCAGAAGGTCAGTGATGGAGATGAGTGTGTGTTTCAATGGAGGTACAGCTTGATGGTTAGGATGGTCTCTTCTCACAAGTGCACTCCTCACCTTACGTTCTGTAACTCCAAAGACCCTGAGTAGATCAAGACCTCCCTCCAGCATTACCTAAGGGAATATTCAAGCAAGAATCCTTTGATGAATAAACTCAAGTGTATGATCAATAGCTCTGCCAGCTTCTTATCCCACTGAAAGTGAAAAGAGCAGGCAAAGCTCACTGACCACAAAGAAGTTAAGAGACATCAATTTAGCACTCATCTGCTGGCCCATAGGAGGTAAACAATAAGCAGGTTTTGGTACCAAAACCCAATATGGCAGGGTGGGGTGGTGCGCGGTGGGGCAGGTGTGGTGAAGGTATGTGGATTAGAACTATGCTCATTTCTGTGATAGACAGGGCAGAGCCCAGACTACTGAGGGCATCAAATACTACTAACTCTCAGAACAATAACACTGGTTGAATTTCAAAATTAAAGAGCTGAAAAAGAATAATAACAGGTGGTGGCACAGGTGTCCTGATCTCCCGGTTTAGATCATGTGTACACGAAGGCCACCGTGCCTATTCAAAGGAAAACTCTCTTATCTCTGGAAACTGTCAGGAAATTGTGATCCATTCTTCTCTTTTGTATGTTCATAGAAAATACCTGAATTCTAACTTGCCTAACTATATTCACTTCCTGAGTAAATTCTTCCTATCCTTAGGACATGCAAGGTAAGTTAATAAGACAGAGATGCTAATGGCTAAAAAAAAAAAAACACGCAAGCTTGCTACCATAATCCTTGCTGGGAAGCCCAGAATATCTATTCACTTATGAACTGGCCAGCAGGAATCTAAAATTTTGCCTCTTTGAAATTACATGAATGACTAAAGAGTATCGGATTTCAGTTAACTCAGACTCAGTTTTTCTGTGTGAAATGCAGACAAGTGACTTAGGGAAAAAACCTATTATAGTCACATTTTTCAAAAACGTATCTAGATAGTTACTCAAAAATCAAAGGATAACAGTTAGATGGAGCATGGTGTCCCACAACGGTCTTTGATTTGAATAAAATGAAGAACAATACAAAGTGGGTTTGAGGTTCAATCTGTGACCTGGGAAAAAATGAATTACAATCAAACTGTCAATAGGTACCTTTTAGTGTTATTTTTCAGATCATTTGAAATGGTTACAGGTCATAAAATAAGCTAATGTTATTTTCAAGAAGTCTTTTCTGGTTCCTATAAGTATTAAAGAACTTGATATAATTTCTGTGTCATATGCCATCTTTTCAGGAATGATCATTCGGGAAGCAGAGTGGCTTCAGTGGAAAAGCTTTTGCATCATTAGAATCTAATTAAGTAACTAATTACCAATAGATGACAGTAAAGCACATTGCAGATATCAAGTTATGTAAAATCTTAATAAAATGAAATTCCAGTGCCCCACAAAATGCACTCCTGAAAACTGCACTTTCTCCTCTCTTACAGAAATGAAATAAGTAGAAAAAGCAGACACTAAAAGGGAATGTTCTACATTGTCTTGCCCAAGTCTGAATTTCTTTGTCCTCTCTAAAATACAAAGTCAAAACACTAGCTCTCAGTAGTGCCCAGTATTGAGCAAACTAAGCTAAGCTGTTTCTAAATCTCTTAGTCATAGATGATATAAATTAAGATATTAAATAATGCACATCAGTGAAAGACCATGATTTTGAGTGTAGAGGATATAAAAACATTCAAGGTTTTGTATTAAGATTCCCTTAGCAAAGGATATTATCTAAGGTCTGTGCCTACTGAGGCTAATGTAAAACTATAGAAGCCAGGGATCATAACTTCTGAAAAGACAACTTCCTATTTTTATCAGTTGCTGCTGCTGTTGTTGTTGTTGTTTAGTCACTCAGTCGTGTCTGACTCTTTTGCAACCCCATGCATTGCAACCTGCCAGGCCCCTCTGCCCATGGGATTTCCCAGGCAAGAATACTGGAGTGGGTTGCCATTTCCTTCTCCATGGGATCCTCCCAACCAGGGATCCAACCAACGTCTCCTGAATTGGCAAGTGGATTCTTTACCACTGAGCCACCAGGGAAGTCATATTTAAGGTAGTTTGGTACATACTGCTTAAAAGAAGAGGTAGTTAAAAGCCATATAATTTATATATGTGTGTGTATATAATATATATTTACATTTTGGGGTGGACCTTTTTTGGTTTGTGTTTTGGCAAGGTAGGGCTAAAATCAAATGTGAAAGCAATTCACTTAAGACTATCAGCTTTACTGCAGTGAGTACCAACTGCAGTGCCTGTGGTTTTTACCATGAATACATGTGATTTATATGGATTTATTTTCAACAGCTCTAAAGAAAAAAGAACTATTCCCAGTGTCCTGTATACTTCCCTATTTCTATTTATTTTACACAGGTCTTCAAATCTTCTGCTGTGTCTGGCAGTATGTATTGATGGGTTGATTTATTCATCTTGTTTTCCAGTCTGTAATGACAGCTTTTAAATTAAGGTACACTTTTAAAAGGTGGTAAATAAATGGATAAGGAAGCCCCAGTGGACAGAAATACTGTTACTCAAAATGCCAGCCTGAAAAGGCCTCCCTGAGATGTTCTGTAAAACCACTCTGGATAAGTCTTAAAGTATCCTCACATTCTATTTCATATCGGCTAAAATCTAAATTGGGCTTCCCAGGTGGTGCTAGTGGTTAAGAACCTGCCTGCCAATGCAGGAGACATAAGAGATTCAGGTTCGACCCCTGGGTCAGGAAGATCCCCTGGAGAAGGGCATGGCAACCCACTCCAGTATCCTTGCCTAGAGAATCCCATGAACAGAGGAGCCTGCTGGGCTACAGTCCAGGGTCAAAAAGGGTCAGACACAACTGAAGCAACTTAGAATGCACGCACACAAAACCTACTTTATCCCATAAACTGGAATGATCTGAATATCTCCAACTGGCATCCATGAAAAGTTTCAAACAAGTCTCCATAGTGTTTCCACCAAAATGCCGCCAAATAATTAGAGTTGAAAATTCTTTGGCTGGAAATTTTCTCACCATTTTCTAGAAGAAATTTGTTTTTGCTTAAATTTTGTCCATACATTTTATTGTATTGTGAAACACTAAGAAATCATTTTTTAAGTATAAAAAATAATTTTAAAAATTCATGCATTAATTGATAAGGCAAAAACTATGTCTACAAAATTTAAGTAGAAACCTCTAGTTACCTTTTTATGCCATTTTGCTGATGCCCTAGTTCAGAGATTCAAAGATGAAAGCGCTGTGATAGTTCTGATTTTCTTTGCCTACTGTTTCTTTCACCTCCTATCACCTCAATATTTCTAAAACTTCTTTCATGGCTGACTCATGTGTTTTTACCATTTTGTCTCAGCAGTCCTGCCCTCTTTTCCCTTTTTCTCTATGCTTTTTCTTTGTAATACAAGCCTACCCTGCTATTCATGCTTTGCATTAGGTTATTCCAGTTTGTAAAGCAAGAATCCATGGGATTCTTCCCTACCCACCCCCACTCCCCGCTGCCTTCTTGCGGTCACGTATATTTCTTGCAGAGCTTTTTAAACACCCCAGAGAATAATCTACCACTTGTATGCTTTCTGACATATGAGGATTTTAAATCTTTCCTTGTAGTTTGTCTTATTTTTATTTGTAGTTGGTCCCCATAGCCCTGAACCAATCTCCTGTGTGTTCAGTTATGCAGATGTCTGTAATGAAAGGGAACACTTGGGAACACCGCAGAGAAAACAGCTATTCTACCATAGCCAGAGCTGTGATGTTAAATGATTTTGAGCAAAAAATAAATGCTAGAAAGGAAATTGAAAGAAGTCAAAGCCTTGTGCTGTAATTCAAAAGAATGAAACAGATGAGACATTTACAAAGCCATATGTACAGAGCATAAATGACTGCAGTCATCCCCATAACAGTCTGTGGAGATTTGTACATTGTTCCTCTTTGTGAATATACTTCAGTGTATAATCTCTTGATACAAAGGGGATGAGAGTTCTAACCCACTTTTTATCTTCACATGTTGGTGAATGTTGCATTAAACAAGAAGAATGTCACTTGTTAGATGAATGAATGAGAGTAATACGATGGTGAAGTTACATGAAGTATCTGCAGTATTGCAAAGCCCAACTTAAAGGGATTGACTTATGTAATTATCGCCACAAATGCTTTAGAAATTCATTAACTTTTTTTGCTCTGTAGGTTAAACATAAATGGCAGTGATCCACTGAGTCATTTTCAGAATCATAGTCTGGTTCTCTCACTTTGCAACGTCTCCTATATAAACTGGCCACCATCATATATATACATATACATATGTGTGTGTGTGTGTGTGTGTGTGTGTGTGAGATATACATACACATTATGATACATATATAACAGTTTCTCACCTAACATAATATTCCCTTTTTATAGAAATCATTTTCACATATATATGTGATATACATATACATCATGATACATATATAACAATTTCTCATCTAACACAATATTCCCTTTTTATAGAAATCATTTTCAAATATTAAAAATATGCAGTTCCATTATTTCATAAGCCAAATACTTGGACAATTGATGTAGTTACTCTTCCTCATGTATACTTCTAAAATTATTTTTAAGATGGTCTATACGAAGAAGGCGATGGCACCCCACTCCAGTACTCTTGCCTGGAAAATCCCATGGATGGAGGAGCCTGGTGGGCTGCAGTCCATGGGATCGAAAAGAGTCGGACACAACTGAGCGACTTCACTTTCACTTTTCACTTTCATGCATTGGAGAAGGAAATGGCAACCCACTCCAGTGTTCTTGCCTGGAGAATCCCAGGGATGGGGGAGCCTGGTGGGCTGCTGTCTCTGGGGTCGCACAGAGTCAGACACGACTGAAGTGACTTAGCAGCAGCATACACCACCTTTATGGCAGAAAGTGAAGAACTAAAGAGCCTCTTGATGAAAGTGAAAGAGGAGAGTGAAAGAATTGGCTTCAAACTCAACATTCAGGAAACTAAGGTCATGGCGTCCAGTCCCATCACTTCATGGCAAATAGATGGGGAAACAATGGAAACAGTGACAGACTTTATTTTCTTGGGCTCAAAAATCATTGCAGATGGTGACTGCAGCCATGAAATTAAAGGACACTTGCTCCTTGGAAGAAAAGCTCTGACCAACCTAGACAGCATATTAAAAAGTGGAGACATTTTACCAACATCTAGTCAAAGGTCCATCTAGTTAAAGCTATGGTTTTTCCAGTAGTCATGTATGGATGTGAGAGTTAGACTATAAAGGAAGCTGAGCGCTGAAGAATTGATGCTTTTGAACTGTGGTGTTGGAGAGGCTCTTGAGAGTCCCTTGGACTGCAAGGAGATCCCACCAGTCCATCCCAAAGGAAATCAGTCCTGAATATTCATTGGAAGGACTGATGCTGAAGCTGAAATTCTAATACTTTTGCAACCTGATGTGAAGAACTGACACATTTGAAAAGACCCTGATGCTGGGAAAGACTGAAGGTGGGAGGAGAAAGGGACACAAGGATGAGATAGTTGAATGGCATCACTGACATGATGGACATGAGTTTGAGTAGGCTCTGGGAGTTGATGATGGACAGAGAAGACTGGCGTGATGCAGTCCATGGGGTTGCAAAGAGTCAGGCACAACTGAGTGACTGAACTGAACTGATGATCCCAAGAGTATGTTTTCTTGAATTTTCTTAGGAATACAAAATATTTGGTGTTTCTCTTCAGGTTCCTTTTTTTCATCATAATGATAAGTGTATATTACTGGAAAAGCAAATAATGCTTAGGTGGAATAAATGGCTGTGGACAAAACCAGCTACTGCTATTTGTAAGATGTACTGGTCTGTCAAGTAATTGCATCACATCTTTTGAAAGTAATAATAATGCTTAAACCTTTAATAAGGCCTGGACAGTTTTCAGATATTTTGAAACCCACAAGTGTGAGTGTGTGTGTGCTCAGTCATGTCTGACTCTTTGTGACCCCATGAACTGAAGCCCTCCAGGCTCCTCTGTCCATGAAATTTTCCAGGCAAGAATACCATAGTGGGTACTTATTTCTTACTCCAGGGAATTTTCCGCACTCAAGGATTGAAGATGTTTCTCTTGCTTCTCCCACATTGGCAGGTGGACTCTTTACCATTAGTGTCACCTAGGAAATTGGGCTAAAAAGAGACCTAAGATGAGATGTGTGGACTGATCCCATCTCATGGAGCCCAGCTGGAGTTTAAAGGACTTTGGGAATGAATGCATATGTTTCCATTTATCAGTCATGACTCTTCAAAGATTTGTGAATAAGTGAATAAATTTGAAGCAAGTGAAACATAAAGAAAATATATTTGTCTTTGTTAACAGTTCAACTTTCCAATCTGTTGTTTTTTTGTTTTTTTTTTTTAATCTCACCTAAATGAGTAGAACTTCACTCTTTGGTCAAGAGGTTTATTCTTTTTCCTCATCTTTATTGAGGCATAACTTACAAATTAAAAATGTATATGTTTAACTTGTATACCTGTATGCTTTAGCATATATATACATTGTGAAAGAATTTCCAAAATCAAGCTAATTAATACATCCATTGCTTCACACACTTACTGATTGTGTATGTGTGCAGAGGGAGGTACATGCTGTGAGAACACCCTGCTGCTGCTGCTAAGTTGCTTCAGTCGTGTCCAACTCTGTGCGACCCCATAGACGGCAGCCCACCAGGCTCCGCCATCCCTGGGATTCTCCAGGCAAGAACACTGGAGTGGGTTGCCATTTCCTTCTCCAATGCATGAAAGTGAAAAGTGAAAGTGAAGTCACCTAGTCGTCCAACTCTTAGGGACCCCATGGACTGCAGCCCACCAGGCTCCTCCGTCCATGGGGTTTTCCAAGCAAGAGTACTGGAGTAGGGTGCCACTGCCTTCTCCGTGAGAACACCCTAGCAAATTTCAAGTACACAACATAACATTGTTCTTTCAATTGAAAACAATTGACTTACAATAGTGTGTTAGTTTCAGATGTACAGTGATTCAATTATACATATTCTTTTCTATTATAGGTTATTGCAAGATAATATTGGTGTGCATCTGTTATTCCATACTCCTATTTATCCCTCCCTTCACGTCCCCTTTGATAACTATTAGTTTGTTTTCTGTCTGTAAGTCTGTTTCTGTTTTACAAATAAATTCATTTGTCACAACATAATATTGTTAACTACAGTCACCATGCTGTACATCAAACTTCCAGAACTTATTCGTCTTGTATAATTGAAACTTTGTGCCCCTTGATCAACATCTCCCGATTTCTCCCTCCCCTACTTCCTGACAACTACTATTTTACTCTCTGCTTCTATGAGTTTGACTATTAAAAAGAGCTCCCAGTTCTATACTCTCCAACTTTATAATAAATATATGATACTGTCCATGTTTCTGACACATAATAGATGTTTAATTAATGCTCCTGAGTTTGATAAAGGAATTAAATAGCCAATGTGGTTATATGGAGTAGAGTTTGGCTCATGTCTTATAATGATAAATGAAAGAAAATGAAAATGGGTAATGAAGTAAACTTTCTAGGTTAAGGAAATTCATTTAATCTTGAACCATGAATAGAAGAAACTCATAAAATATGGATAAAATATGAGCAGTGGGTGCACATTTAGAAATTACAAAATGTGAATATTTAGATTTATAAAGTACTTATACAATGAAAAAAAAATCATGTGACTTGATGTATTGAATTTAAGGTTATGTCTATTTTTGCAGAAGGCAGTATGATCTATTGGAAAGAGCAGTCTCCTGCTCCCTGAGGTTTGGTGATATTTGTTGAACACACAAAACCTGGAGTAATTGTGGCAGAATCTCTGCCAGCCTCTTGGGCTTACATCTGGAGTCCAACCGACTTATGAAATAAACCCTTTGTTTTCTGGCTATTGGATCCAGGACATGTGAGTTAACAAAGTTCCCTGCTCTTTGTAGGTTCAGTGGTAAAGCCTTTAACTCCATTAACTCTCCTTTAAAAAAAACATTATTTATTTATTATTTTCGGCTGCACTTTGTCTTCATTGCCTGTGGGCTTTCTCTAGTTGTGGTGAGTAGGGGGCTAGTCTCTAGCTGTGGTGCGCAAACGCCTCATTACTGTGGCTTCTCGTGTTGCCGAGCACCGGCTCTAGATCTCATGGGCTTCCATAGTTGCAGTTCCGGGGCTTAGTCACCCCACACCACATGGAATCTTCTCGGAAAGGGATCCAACCTGTGTCCCTTGCACTGGCAGGCATATTCTCAATCACTGGACCAACAGGGAAGTCCTATTTATTCAACTGTTAAAATAGAGATTTTCATCACCGTTTCACAAGCTAAAAACCTGAGCTTCAGAGAGGTCCAACAGCCATATATGTATAATGCGAATAGCTCAGCCCCTGGCATATATAAAGTTCTTTTCAAATGCTGTTATCCTATGATCAGGTCTGGTAGGATCAGACCCTACCAGAGAGGCACTGCAGAACAGGTCAAGGGGACCTGCTTTAGTCTGGGCTGGGATTATGTCCCATCTATGCCATTTAATATAAGTGACCTTCAGCAGACACAGCTTCTCTCTGACTTGGTTCCTTCATTTTTAAGTTAGGGGTTCTAACTGGATCTCTCTCATCAAGCTGTTTGAAGATTAAATGACATAACACAAAAAAAGCATGTATATTACTTAACACACAAGCATTTAAGGTACTACATGTGGAAGTCCTTTGTAAAGTATTTAAATGTCCTACCCTGTTCATCTCCATCTAAATTTATAATCATAGACACAAAGTGAATGTCAGATTTTCTGAAAGCAATCACTTTGTGATGACATATAATTCAATATAATAACAGCTCCATATCAGAAAGAAAAATACCACAGCTCAAAATAAGAGAACTGTGGAAGTGATATGACACTATTTTATAATCTGTACACAAAGGGTTCAGATTTTAATTCAAAAACTTCTTTGTATTTTTCTTCTATTAGATATTTTTAAATGCTCATGTATGAAAAGTCGATTTTTAAATGTATGTTCCAGTAAATAGCCTGGCAAGCTAAACTTGTTATGATTGATTGAAATAATTGATTGCAGCTTGCCAACTTTACCTATCTTAATTATAAAACACAATTTCAGTTTTGTGCTTTCCAACCCAAGGTTAACAAAAGCTAAAAGAACTATTCTGATCAGCCTCTGATTATATCAGCAGTGCCACTTTTTCAGTTCCTATCAGATTAGGTTGGGATGATAATTACTTGGGAAGTGTTTGATCTCAATGATGAATACATGATTAGTTTTTCATGAAATCAGTCAACCACGCCACACAGCACTACTCATGTGAAACCTTGTTGATTTAGCTGTTAGAAAGCACACATCTCCCTCAGTTCAGATATGGGACATTGGTCTTTGGGGAAAAGAGGGTGGAAGAGGGCAAGTTTATGGGTAATGATATTGCAGAACCAGATATTTAAGGTTTGCTAATTTTCTTCTCAATTATATTCATCTCCTACCTACCACATGACCACAAATTCCATTTTAGTTGTGGAATATATTTTTTTCCTTTTTCAAAAAAAGAAAAAGGTTCTGTGACACCTTTGTTATCTCCCAACCCCTTTGAGGGTTTTGCTCTGATGAATAATATTTTATATGTGAAATGTTTATGTGATTTTTCACGGAGTGATAACCTCGCTACAGCTTAACTTTGATGCATTGCGATCACTGGTTTTCTTCACTAAAGTGCTTTTACACACCCCTCCCATAAATTGACTTAAGAGAAATAGAACATTTGACTCAACTTGGATGCTCAACGGAAAAATGTCTAGGATGGTATTTTATGTTTGGTTTGCAAATATATCTATATTATATATATATATATACACTTTTCCTAAAAGGCCTGAGTTGAGGGTGTTTTGTTCCTTTGTTGACAGAGGTGTGTGTGTGTGTGTTTCTATGATATAGGCTGTTTCTCTAAGAGTCAATGCAACTTGCATTTTCTTAAATTTCAAGTGATCTAATACTCAGAAATCAGATAAAAGGATTCAATTGTCAGCCTTTACACAGCATGCATTTGTTTAAAGAGGTAGAAGCACTACACTTTGAAAGAAAAAGGAAATAAATTCTGTTTATTTTCTGTATTTTCCTGATCTTTTTTACTTTAAAAGAAGCCCTAAAACAAAGAATTCCCTAGATTATTTTTTAATGCAAAGATGCTTCATAAAAATAAGATTTCAAATTTTCAGCTTCATTCTCATAATTAAAACATCACTTTGAAGGAAGAGCATCCATACATTTCTGTTCCATTTGGATCATCCTCTTTCAAAATAAATTCTCAACATATCAATAGTATTTGGACCAACATGCCTTTAAAATTATGTCCAGTTTTTTTGTGGGTACTTAGTGGTATCCCAGGGCCGGGGGAGCCTGGTGGGCTGCCGTCTCTGGGGTTGCACGCAGTCGGACACGACTGAAGTGACTTAGCAGCAGCAGCAGCAGTGGTAGATATTTAGGAATCTTGTCTGGATATTTCAAATGTTTAAAAATCCAAACTCTAGCTTTAATGCAATAACTGAGACATTACGATATTTCAGACCCGGGTTTCTCAGCCTCAGCACTATTGACATTTTAAGTCAGATTGTGATAATTCTTGTTGTGGGGGTCATCCTGTATATTGTAGGATATTTAGTACCTATCCTGGGCTCCACCCACTAGAGGCCAATACCACCACCTACCCCATCTTGACAATCAACAATGTCTCCAGACAATTGTCAAATGCCCACTGGGAACAAAATTGCCCCTAATTGAAAACTACTATTTTAAACAAGAAAATTTGAGAGAGATAGTCTTAAGTTATCCAGATGTCTTTACTTTCTCTTACAAATAATAACCTTATTTTCTTCTGTGGTGAAGCAAGCTACAGACTTATATCATTTCTTTAACAGAAGAGAAGTCAAGCCTGAATACAGATTAATGAGATATATTTGTCCAAGAGATAAGGAAAAGACTCTGAATAATATGAAAATGCCAATGACTAGTTACTACTGCAGCCTCTGTTCATTTTTATAATAAGGCATTTCTACAGCTGAAGCTTAGCATTTTGAACACAAAGGAGTAGGCAGAGTACATTCAGAAAATATAAAAAGTAAAAGGCCAGGCAATTCATGATGATAGCTCTTAAATAAATTTGATAAATTCTAACTTTATAATGAGGTGATTTTATTGATATAAACTGTCTAAATATATTTTTATCACAGTGGGACAAGATATGATGTCTTTAAAACATTGCAGATGTAACCAAAATGAGCAAAATCCTGGGCGTAGTTGCAAGAAGTCTGTCCCATTCTGTAAAATCTTCATTGACTCCTCACTTAACTGTTATCTCATTATTCTGTTCCAAAGGCAGAACAGTCAAGCTGACAAAAAAAAAAAAGCTAAGAATAGAAATAAAAAAGAAGAAGAAGCAACTCTGGTATTGTAAAATTTCTGTACTATGGAGCTAATGAATGCATTCCAGTATCAACTAGCAATCACACTGGTAACAACACAAATGCCGCTGATTTGGAGTAATAAATTTTAGGACATGGCAAACTCATATTAGTATAATAAGCTCAAACATTCATTTCACATTAAGAAAACATACTGCCAACACTAGACCATTAGAGATACCTGGCTTTTTTTTTTTTTTTCCTTCCAAAAGTCACATGGCTTGAAAAAGGAATCCACAGCACTTACACTGTATGTGAAACTCAAACAAACCTGAAATGCAACCATGGCAAATCAGTTCACACCAAAAGTGCAGCTTGATTATCAGTGTAATTGTTTATTGCTAATAAAAATAATGTTGATATCATTGGTTTAAAGAATGCTTTCCAGTGGTCTACTCATATCGTTCGTCAAGATTTCCAAATCAGTCTGCTAGCTCTTTTAAAAAGTGTTTTGATAATAGCTGAAATAGTTAACATTCATCGGGTTTTTACAGTGAGCTTTTATAATGTGCCAACTGGTGCTATAAACTCTTCTTGCTGTTGTTCTCTAGTAGCTCTGTCATATCCTACTCTTTTGCAATCCCATGGACCATAGCCCATCAGGCTTCTCTGTCCATGGGACTTCCCAGATGAGAATACTGGAGTGGGTTGCCATTTCCTTCTCCAGGGATCTTCCTGACCCAGGGATCAAATCCACATTTCCTGCATTGGCAGATGAATATTTTTACCACTGAGCCACCTGGGAAGCCCCATAAACTCTTTACTTGTATCATTTTATTTAATCTTTAAAACAACCCTAAGAGGTCAGTACTGTCGTTACCCTTGTTACAGATGAAGGACTTTAGCGAAAAGAGATTAGACAGTGTTTTCCTTGATCAACTCTCTAGAAACACAGTTGGGACTTGAACAAGCCAGCCTTTTTCTAGAATTTGCCATTTTAACCACTGATCTATATATCTCATAATGTATATTTTATATTGTGCACAAGTTATTATCTTTTTTTGTTAACTTTACAACAAATCTGTAACACAGGTGGTAAGCAGTGGTGCTAAAGTCATGCCTTTGGTGAATTGAGGCCCAGGAAGCTAGAGCAGTCATCTTAAGAGCAAATAACTGGAACAAAGCCAGTTGATTTTGAATACAGATTACAGTCTTAACTCATAACTAGGCTGCTCCTTACCCACCATATACATGAGTACCCATGCCTGCGTCATTCTTCCAAATAACTAATGACTTTGCCCTGACTCACATCTGGCCACCCTTTCTCCCTTGGTCCTGCCTGTGACTGAAAGCACACATTTATGAGCTGGCTTCCCCTTAAGATTCTCTGTAGTCTGGAAAGATGATTGGCCTACACGTAACTGACTGCCACTGTGGCCTTGTTAGCCACTCCAACTGAATGAACTGTCTGCAGGGAAGCTGCCGCTGCTGCTGCTGCTAAGTCGCTTCAGTCGTGTCCGACTCTGTGCGGCCCCACAGACGGCAGCCCACCAGGCTCCTCCAAGCTAAAGTACACCAAAACAGGGAACTAAAAAGAATAGCATAGAAGCACATAGACCTTCTTTTTCTGGATCCTGTTTCTTTCTTGATGACAAATCACAAATTATAATAGAATTCTAACTTCAACTAGACTCTTGGGGAGCAATTCCAAATCTGAATAAAGTGGCATCATTCCACTGGTCTCAAGAAAAACAAAAAAGGAAAAAATGCCCACAGAGTCTTATGATATTAGTATGGAGAAGGAAATGGCAACCCACTCCAGTATTCTTGCCTGAAGAATCCCATGGACATAGCAGACTAGCAAAACTAGCAGTAAGACAACCTACCCCTATGTCACAAAGGGTCACTGCTAAACTAAATGTTCCTTCGCATCATACACGTTGAAAAAACTTGTAGACAAAACCAGACTTCTTTAATTTGACTCCTGTTTACCATCAAGTGCTTTGGGATGATGGATGGATTCATTGCCCAGGGAAAGAGGCAGCAGCTTGGAGCGCCATGACTGGAAGGCTGGGGCTGCAGCTACTTGCGCCACGAGGTGCTTTCCCTTGGGCACTGTGGATCATTTCTGCACAAGGAATTGCCTTGGGTGGTCGGCTAGTAGGACTAACATTGGGGTTCCAGTGATAGTATGAGTGTAAGTAAGCGACTTGAGATTGATGTATTAATAGAAACAATAAGCAGGTCAACTCAGCCACAAGAGGTTAGGAGGCAGAAGAGAAATTATGTTGGCAATAATTTGGGGTCTCCAATGGAGCCCAAGTAAAGAGAGCCTTGTCTTTGAATGAGTGAGCATCAAGTCTTCTGTATCTATGAGACCACCCAGAGTAGTCACTTTTCTATAGGAATTTAAAGTATTTGTAGTGTCAGGGAATGAATACAGACTTCTGAATCAGGGACTGGCATGAGCTCTAAGAATTGTTTAAGTATCCAAAAAATACACAAAATCTACATTAAACATCCTTCTGAGTAAAGGATGATTGGCTAAGACACTGCTTCTGGCTGTTAAGAAAATAGAGCCTGAAATTACAGCTCATAAATGTTAAATTTTCACACAATGAAGAAAGGATGGGAAGGATTCTGTGTAAGCTGTATGACAATGGCACAGTTAGAATCAGTAGGTCCAAGGGAAATGGGAACCATACAGAGAGTCAGCTTTTCTAGAACTATGAAAGATAGTCAGGGAATAGGGAGAGGGTAATTTATTTACAGGTGGCACTAGCGGTAAAGAACTCACCTGCCAATGCAAGAAATGTAAGAGATAGGGTCAATCTCTGTGTCAGGAAGATCCCCTGGAAAAGGGAATGGCAACCCACTCCAGTATTCTTGCCGGGAGAATCCCATGGATAGAGGAGCCTGGCAGACTACAGTCCATAGGGTCACACAGAGTCAGACACAACTGAAGTGACGTAGCATGCATGCAAGCACAAAATCTCCCAAACTTGAAACCAGGGGACCAAAAACAGGTTTCGAATTATCCAAGTTTCAGATGATCCTTTCCTTTTCAAATTAAAGAACAGCTTAGAAATTGTCTCAAATTACATCTTGTTTCAAATTAAATCAATATTGAAGTAATAAGGCCTGAAAATATTATTTTACCAAGTAATCAAAATGTGTCCAGAACTTTGGTTGACATCATTCCACAAGGTAAGCTGTTTTCATGGGACTACCTTCACTTCCTAAGAAAAAGGAAAAGATGGTGACTCAGCATAGGATCTGATGAAACTGAGGAATATTTTCTTTCTTTGCCTGACCTGACCAGTCATTGACCACCATCATAAGAAAATAAATTATTCACAGAAATTAGGAACAAATTGTTGAAGTGTTCTGTGCTTCAGAAAGAAATAAGGTCTACATGATGAAATTGGTTATTTCTACTTCTTCTCCAAAGACCATGTGGTCCACTTACTGCCAAAGAATCTCCTTCAAGGTCTGGCTCTTGGGGGAGAGGCCTAAACAATAGTTTAGGCAGATGAACTATGCTGAAGTAAATGTAAGGGAACCACCACTAACAATTGCCAAAACTGATCCAGACTGGCTACATTGTAAAAAAAAAAAACACAGCGTAATGTTGCCTACAGAATGTTATTTGCAACATAAGAGCATGCTAAGTCACTTCAGTCATGTCTGACTCTTTGTGATCCTATGGACTATAGCCAGCCAGGCTCCTCTGTCCATGGGATTCTCTAGGCAAGAATACTGGAGTGGGTAGACATGCCCTCCTCTAGGGCATATACTTTAACCATTATTCTATTTTAAGAGTAAAGCAACAAATAGGTTCATCAGGACCATTTTTCTAGATTCCATATATACACATCCAGGTTATTTTACTCATTCCTCAAAGCAGTTCTTAAAGGTGAGAGAACCAAGGCTCAGAACGTTCCATTGATTTGCTTGGTATCTCAGGGCTAGCTCCTCAGCAATGGATTCAAGATTGAACTCAAGTATTATTTCTTTCCCCTTATTGTGCCGTTTTGGGTCTTCTTTTTGATCAATACCTAACTTTTTAGCATCTTGTCCAGGCTCTGTTTTCATACCCAGACCAATTAGGTCATTCCCCTGTCTCATCATGTGGAGCCCAGAGGAGAGGAGACACAGCTACAGGCTTCCTGGGGAGGCATCAAGATACAAGAATCAGACTTCTCTGGCCAACACCTATGGGACTTACAGGTGGAAGAAAATAATAACTCTAGAATCTTGATGAAATACAAAGGTCATAGACAAGCTAGATAGTCCACACAGAATTCAAATTCCATTTGACAGCTAATATTTAGCTCATATTAGCTAATATTTAGCTAATATTTCAAAATGAAAACTCCAGCATTTAATTTTGTTAGATGAGTTTCAATAAATATTAATAATCATAACAAAGAAATATTGAAAGGTAAATGCTCTGAGTAGAAGCTGGGGATAGGACCAAGAGCCCTGCTTACCCGACGTTCTCCAAAAGGCACTGCACCTCATTCTACCACATCACAGTATTCCCAAGGAAGCTCCAGAGGACACAGTTTAGGATCCACTAGCCTGTTCATCTATTTATTTCCTTCTTGCTCCCAACCATGGCTTCCTTCCATAGCAGCCCTGCTCAGAAACCAGTGATAACTAGCAGTGGAGGATTGAAGAATTCTGCAGGTAACTGGCAGGAATTTGGAATGAGGTTTCCAGGCTGACCTGGAATGGATATTCAGGGTACATTTAAAGGGTCCAAAATGAAATGGACCCTGGTTCATGCTGATCCATACCATGCTTCTTCTGTTATTCTATCCAAATGTTCCTTCAGTATACAGGGGCTGTGGTGGAAGTGGTCTATTGTTCCCATTTTGTGATTGGGTTATAGGGATACTGCCCTCTTTAACTATTTAGACACTGGGATTCTGTTTAAAGCCCTGAGCTAGGGTTGGAAGAAAAACAGAGAAATAAAATAAGTGGTCTCTGACCTCAAGGCCCTAGTCATTTAATTAATAAACAGGCAAACTATAAACTAAAGAAGCTGGGATTTGAGACTATTTCTCTAATGTCAGCCCGCATTGCATGACCTTGATTGTGATTCTCCAAGTCTTCTTTCTTAGTAGAAGCTAGAAGCTTGCACTGGATAAATGACTTTCAAGGTTTCATAGAGCAATGGAATTCTTTTATTGGTGAATTCTTACTTGGAACTCCAGCACTTAATCTTGTTAGATGAGTTTCAATAAATATTAATAATCACAACAAAGAAATATTGAAAGGTTGATGCTCTGAGTAGAAGCTGTGGACAGGACCAAGAACCCTGCTTACCTGAGGTTCTCCAAATGGCACTGCACTCATTCCACCCCACCACAATGTCCCCCAGGGAAGCTCCAGAGCACACAGTTTAGGATCCACTAGTCTGTCCATCTATTTATTTTCTTTCTAGCTCCCAACCATGACTTCCTTCGATAGCAACTCTGTTCATAAAATAACTATGTGGAAAGATAAACTATGAGAGAAGAGTATCAGAGAGATTACAATACAAATCATTTTTAAAGGAACATATGGAAAATGAGAACTGTGAGTTCAGGGTAAAAGCAATCATCTTGGGCTAGAGTGGGCTGTCAAGGCTTCACACACGAGAAGGGGCTTTGAAGGATGAGTAGACAGGAAAACCTTGAATTTTCAGCTGTGTTTCAAGAAAGGGCACAAAGACACCAAGACTGGAATAAAAAGACATCATTAGGGATGATAATACTCTCCTCGTTACTGAGAGCTTCTGATGCCAGGGACCACATGGAGCCTGGACTTTGCCACAGTCCTCCCCGCAGTGCAGTGAGAAGGTACTATTAACCAGATAGGAGAGCTGAGGTTCAAAAGAGCTGGATCAAAAGCTCCCAAAGTCACACAACCAGGTAGTATTAGGTGGCGTCTCAGTCAACTCTGCCTGGTTGTTGATTGCTGTGATGTCACATCAGGTTTGTATCAGAAATAGCTGGTGACGAGGCTATGGAAATTGCTTGGGGTCAGCACAGAAGGATATATTTTTCAGGCTGAGTAATTTGCTATTAATCCTCTAGGCAATGGGGAGACACTGATGTTGTATGGACAGTGTAACGGCATGATCTAGGTATGTTTTAGAATGATTTTATTTCAGCTTTGCTGGATTTGTTTTATTAGAGTATATGCACTAAGACCAGGAGGGCTATTAATTATAATGCGCTTTTTTACTGAAATTTTAATTAACACTGAGGTTACCTATCCTGTATTACCAAATGCATGCAGTTGCATCAGAAAAATAAAGTCAAAGAATTTCCACATTGTTGATTTTTACCCCTCTTTTAGAGAAAGTTCCAAACACATGAAAGCTTTAAAGTTAAATCACTACTGGAAGATATTAAGACAGAATTGTTCATATGCCTTGTATTTTCTCTCTTCAAAAAAAAGCCTTTTTGGAGTAGTTTTATGATCACTTCAAAATTAAGAGGAAGTTGTCAAAAAGTACAAATTTCCAGTTATTAAATAAATAAGTCCTGGGCATGTAATGTGCAGCATGGTGACTAGAATTAATGATAGTGGAGTTTATGTTTTAAAGTTATCAAGAGAGTAGATCTTAAAAGTTCTCATCACAAGAAAAAATATTTGTGATTTTGTAGGGTGATGGATTGGAGAAGGCAATGGCACCCCACTCCAGTACTCTTGCCTGGAAAATCCCATGGATGGAGGAGCCTGGTAGGCTATAGTCCATGGGGTCGCTAAGAGTCGGACACGACTGAGCGACTTCACTTTCACTTTTCACTTTCACTTTTCACTTTCATGCATTGGAGAAGGAAATGGCAACCCACTCCAGTGTTCTTGCCTGGAGAATCCCAGGGACTGGGGAGCCTGGTGGGCTTCCGTCTATGAGGTCGCACAGAGTCCAACACCACTGAAGCGACTTAGCAGCAGTAGCAGCAGCAGCAGGGTGATGGATTGATCCTTGGGTTGGAAAGATCCCCTGGAGAAGGAAATGGCAACCCACTCCAGTATTCTTGTCTGGAAAATCCCATGGACAGAGGAGCCTGGTAGGCTACAGTCCATGGGGTCACAAAGAGTTGGACATGACTGAGTGACTTCACTTTCAGAGCCACTTTCTTCCAGGGTGATGGATGTTGACTAAGCTTATTGTGATCATCTCTAATATATTAATATACATAGTGGAATGATTGTGTTGTATACCTGAAATTAATGTAACTTTATATATCAATTATATCTCAATAAAAAATTGAGAGGAAAGTACAGAGATTTCACATATGCACAGTATTTCCCATCATCAACATCCCTCACCAGAAAAGGACATTTGTTACAGTCAACAAACCTACAATGATAGATGAGTCAATAGCAGCACTTCCTGTTTACTTCCTAAGTAAACATTGAAATAACTCAATTCTAGTATCTAAAACTTTAACATACTCTACTTAGATAAAGAACATGGCATAAGTTTATTATTCTTAGGTGCTACAGTTTTAGGGAAATAACTAGAAACTGTACACAATATTCAAGTAATAATAGGAAGGTAAGCGAAATAGAAAGTTGAAAGATTTCATGGCAGACTTTTCCCTATAAAATTTCAAAGACATGTCAAACTTGTTAAACCATATAACCACTGATATGTGTACCGGTAAGTCTTTCAGACTTCAGTGATAGAATTTTAGACAAGCTTCGTGGTGTGGTTGTTCTGAATCTTCTTGGCGTTTATAAGAAATATCAGGTTCACAAAATGTCAGTTTCATTGTTATAAGAGCCAACCTTGATTAAGCCTATACTCTGATCCAAACATTGTTCATTCACCCATTCACTCATTCATTCATTCATTTGACAAGTGTTTGCTGAGACGTCTATAGATGCTAGAAGTATTCTAAGTGCTGAGTCTGTAGTACTGAATCAGACAAAAAATTTCTTGGCTTCATGGGACCTTTTACCCAGTAAGAAAGACTGGTATTTATCTATAATGTTTGGGGAATTTTTTTGTAATGGGAACTGAAAGAAACATTATTTTTTGAACAATGAAGCTGTTACCTGCCAGAGCTTTTTTAATATGCTAGGTAATGCTACATTTATGCTGATGGAAATGATGGAAGAAATAAGAAAGAACAATTTCAGGTGCAGACACTTTGAAAGGGGAGGAATTAGAGCATATATCTGGCTCTAAAACTTACACCCTTTCCAGTCCACCACATTTAAAAAGATTTCAGCACTTGATACATATATCTTCATCCTCTCTGGCACCTTAGTCATGTACATATATATACACACGTACACACCCGCATACATATATACGTGTATATGTAGAGTACAGAATTGTTTAACATCGTATTCAGGAGGGATGCACGCAGCACGCACGAAGGAGAATGAGCATATGGTAAAATTTGGGACACATCACAGTGTGTGTTAGGGACACGCTCTGACAGAGACTGTAGGAAAAGCAGAGTCAGAAGAGAGCAGAGAAAGCACTGAAATAAATAAAAGGTGAGAAATAAATGGCAAAATCTCCCTAAAGCAGAGAAGTAATTTATTTACCAAAGTGAGAAGTGATATGTCTCGACTTATTTTTTTAATGTACTTTCAAAACATTTTTTGAAATGTTTTGAAACAGCTGTGCCAACTCAGAAAGGCACAGGTTAGTAAACTAAGCATAAATATTTTAAATACAAGAGACTTCAGGCACGGAGTAATTAAACAGATGAATATATGACTCTTGCAAGAGACATGTAGATATAACACTCATTGCACATAACACATAGCATTTGAGTTTCTACAGAGTCATATAAATGTATTTGTTTTCTTAAAGTCATCAAAATTCTATGGCTATGTTTATACTATTTAGAGGTGAAGGTGTAAGAAAATTCTTCATTTTCCAGGTAATAAAGGGCAAGTACTCACCCAGATCCCTTGATACCAGGAAAGCTTTTTGCAAGATTAAATGGGATTAGCATCAATAGACCCGCAGGGTGTTTGGTTTTGAATTAAAATATAGAAACCTTATTAACAAAATTTACATTCCTGCCTTAACCTTAATCTAATTTTACTGGTATCATGGCCTCTAATAGACAGCAATTCTGCAGAATGGCACATGCCTTAAAACCTATCTTTGCCATCCTAATCAGAAGCTTTTGATCACTCTGGAGGAAAAGGAGATGCATGAATTTTAAACTGGTCATCACATTCAGTTTTTTTTAAATGTACTAGCCATCAATATTTTATTCATGAAAACATTAAATATGATATTACTAGCAAACATTTTGTGGTATCTTGAAATTTAGTCTAAAACGGAGAGTTTTCTTTTGCCTTTTGCTGACGTATTGTTCCTTAGCTGTCTTAGCTTCTATTCCCCAAGACAAGTGACAGCAGTTTTATTCTCTACCAGGAACAATTTACCTGGACCCCCTGCATACAAGACCTTAACCCCAGGGAACTGCATTGATTGGCAATAGCCTTTGTGGGGAAGGCAGAGGGACCTTGGAGTTTCATCTTCTCCCACAGGAAATTGCTTTCACTCTCATTTACAGGGGCTGGGATGGAAAGGGTAGGGCTGCAAGGTGAAATATGGAAATAAATTATTTTGAGACATTCTCAATGATCCATGCTTAAATAGTCACTCAAAATTCTTCACTCATATTTAAATAATCAAACAAATGAAATAAAGCCAGGGAAGAAAATCATATTATTGAGCTCAACATGCTCATTCACAGATATTTAAGTAGTGCAGAACAATGCACTGACCATTATGGCCTCAAAGTTGATGACAATATATTCAATTTGCAATCCAGCTGCTGCAGATTCTAACTCAGAAAACATCTCATACAGGATATTTTTAAGCTTCACAAATTGATCCATCTGGAATTCTCTACAGTAGCATCCTATCTAACTTTTAAAGCTATGGAAAAGAGTATCCTTGGCTTATTTATTCTCTAAGAAAGAGGTTGGTTTTCAGTATTCTATTCTTAATTTGTGGTAGAGACAGTCAATTCACCAAGTCGTTTTTCCCCCCACATATCTCAAAGTGGAGGTATGTATGTGAATTCAAAAAGGAGCAATTTTGGAACACTATGCATGGCATACGACTTGCTCCTGAGGCAGGTCTGGCCACCGTCTTTTTCTCTTCTACCTGTTTTCTGTTTTGAACACATTAAGAGAAACAAAGCCTTCTGGGGAGGTGGATACTAACTTTTACTTCTTGCAATTTTTGGTAAGCAGATAAAGAAGACTGTTGTCCCAGGCACAGTTGCCAGTAGCTTGCCTCTCTCTGATCCAGCCTTTCCTTTATTTTCTTTTTTCAAATACCTCTGGCCTAAGCTCAGTTTTTATTCAGAGCCCTTTGCTGGGAGAGAAGGGAACATGTGCTAGCCTATTATTAAAGACTCTTATTTCTTACTTTACTGTTAATTGTCATGTGTGTGATACCTTGGCAAGAACCCCAGAATGGGCAAAGAATAAATGGATTACGGTATCCTAACCTCCCCACCTCCCCAAAAACGGACCAATTCTTTCTAAACAATTCTTTCAATTCTTTCTAAAGCATGAATACCATGTGACCAAATCCTTTGGACGTGATATCATATAACACGTGACTCTCAATGGAAAATTTGGAAGAATATTTTTGTGACTTTATTGTTATAATTATTAAAATGAAAAAGTCTAACAATTGGGAGGTAAAGGATTCTGTTAACTTCAGTTCTGTCGCAAACAGGCTTTGCCTCTAGCTAATACAAAGAGAGACTTGTGAGATCACAGGAAAATTTGCTCTGAAAAGCTAAAGTAACTCCAGCTTACTGTGAAGTTACAGAAGATAGTTCTATCCGAGAAAAACAGATGTAAGTCATTAATCTGAATAGCACATATAATTTTAAATGTTCTAGTAGTCACTTTTAAAGGAAAAAATAGATAACATTAATTTTAATAAAAATGTTATTAACTCAATGTATCTAAATATTATCATTTCCACATATAGTCAAATACAAAGACTATTGAGATATTTGAAATTTTTTATACTATTGTTTTTGGTTTCTTCAAATAAACACCCAGGAGTGGAATTGCAGGGTCATGTGGTAGTTCTATTTTTTATTTTTTCAGGACTCTGCACATTGTTTTCCAATTTTATCCCCACAAACAGCATGAGGGGGTCCCTTTTCTCCACATCTTCACCAACATTTATTTATTGTCTTTTTGATGACAGCCATTCTGATGGGTGTGAGGTAATATCTCATTTGATTTGCATTTCACTGATGATTAGTCATGTTGAACATCTTTTCATGTGTCTGTTGGCCATATGTCTGTATGTCTTCTGTTGAAAAATGTCTATTCAGATTCTCTGCCCAATTATTAATCTTTTCTTTTTATGTTGAGTTGTATAAGTTCTTCGTATGTTTTAGATATAATCCCTTATCAGCTATATCATTTACAACTACTTCTCTCATTTAGTAGATGGCTTTTTCTTTTCTTGATAATTTATTTTGCTGTGTGAAACCTTTTTTGTTTGATGTAGTTCTATTTATTTTTGCTTTTTTCCCCCTTGCCTGAGGAGACATATCCAAAAAATATTACTAAGACTGATGTCAAAAAGCTTGCTGCATATGTTTTCTTCTATAAGTTTTATTGTTTCAGGACTTACATTTAGGTCTTTAGTCCATTCTGAACTTACTTTTGTGCATGGGGTGAGAGAGTGGTCCAGCTTAACTCTTCCACATGCAGCTCTCCAGTTTTCCCAATACCATTTATTGAAGTGACTGTCTTTTCTTCACTGTATGTTCTTGCCCCCTTTGTCATGCATTAATTGCCCATGTAAATGTGGGTTGATTTCTGGTATCTCTATTCTGTCTCACTGATCTATATGTCTGCTTTTGTACCAGTATCATACTGTTTTGATTACTGTAACTTTGTAATATAGTTTGAAATCAGGAAGTGTGATACCTCCAGTTTTGTTCTTTTTTCTCAAAATTGCCTTGGCTATTTGGGGTCTTTTGTGTTTCCATACAAATTTTAGAATCATTTGAAAAAGAGAATACTGTAGGGGGTTGCCATTTCCTACTCCAGGGGATCTTCCTGATCCAGGGATTGAACCCCACACCTCCTGCATCTCCAGCGTTAGCCAGCAGATTCTTTACCACAGAGCCACCTGAGAAGCCCCAACTTCTCATTAAGCTACTTTAACCTGTAATTGAAACTACCTTACTCTTTATTTTGAAAGATTTGACCTATAAGGCATCTGAAATGGTATTGTCTATGGAATAATCACCATTACTTGGTGTTGTAATAAAATATTTCAACTTTTTTTAAATTTTGAGAAGCTTACAAAACAGAAATGAAAGCCACTTGAGCTTTGTGAGAGATAGGTTACAGCTTCTTCAGCATTCCCCAGAGCATCTTGCATCAGAGCCCAAACTGTGCAGAGAATTTCAAATGCTGATCTACCTTATCATAACCCTAACCTTAACTCTACATGACATGGTCATGGAGTAAAAAAAACAAAGTATAGGTAATCCATTCTGCCATGATACTCATTTTCAATAAAATACTACTGTATTTGAAAAAAAAACTTCAAGAATTATATGTTCTAGGTATGTATTTTTAATCATCAACCAATAAATATATCAGAATAAACATCACCAACTCCACAAAGTATGAAGAACTCTACAAAATAATCATAAGTGCCTTGCATATCTTTGCACCTGTATTGAGATTCTTTAATGGCTGAAATTCATAGTTTTACATAACGCAAAGGGGGAGATTCATATGGCTTAAATATAAAAAGTACTTTAAATATTTTTGCCTCATAATTTATTTATGCTAGAAAAAAATACAGTTTTTAAATATGAGATTTAAATTTCCAAATAATTTTTTAAATTTATATTTCTAATCAGCCAACTGGAGCTAAATATGCAACTGCCTCAAGAAGCAGAGTTAACTTAGGATCAGGACTTTACCTTCCTACAAGATGGAAGGATCTCAAATAGATAATTTCAGTTTCTCAGGAGGGACAATTTGGGATTTTAACAGATCATAAGTTCCACAAAATGTGGTGTTCTATGTCAGTCTCCCCTGCTGCCTTCTCTCCATCCCAAACACACACATCAGATAATGGGTTACTCTATATTGACTCTAGTTTCATTCAAAGGTGAGAGTGATAAGAGGAAAAAAGTGGGAGCATAATTTTTTTAAAAGGAATATTGATATCATGCCACCATTACGTTTACTAGAAGACAACTAAAACATCAAGCCCCACAAGGCTAAATGAAACGGCTAAAGACGTGTTTATTGATTTCTAAAGAAATATTACCAAGACATGGAATAATAGCTCACCACCCTTGTAATTTAAAGGGTCTTGGCTCTTTCTAAAGCAGAGATAGATCCTCAGAAAACACGATGACATTAAAACTACCATATTTTGTGCTGTGGAAAATAGCTGAATTGGGGAAGGAGGAGAAAACCATTCAGATACTTAACATGAACCAAATCTATTCTTCATCTTTCTCTAATTTTTGTCCTCTTATTTATTTTTAAAAATTGAAAATTGTAATTAATCACTTTAAAATCCAGTGTAGGACCATAATCATAATCCATCAACTTGGAATAACAGACAATGCATTTATGCATTAAAAGCTTTCTAAAAATACACACAGGTTAGGCAATAGAGAAACTCATATACATAGGAAAATCACCATCCACTCTAGGGAATTAGAATTTTTTCTCAAATAAGAGAAATACATGCCATGATGTACTTTTGTTTTCTCTTTGGTTGACAATTGTCTCCATTTTCTGCAGATCCTAATGGTGAAATAATGGATCTTGCCAACCATTATGAGCTTCAATCCAGCTGGGGACCCATAACTTTTATTGTGGTCCATTATCTGGCCATTAGAGGCCACAAGTGTCCTCAGCACAATTGTGTAACATTTTGCTGAGGAAAAGGTGTGGAAACTGTGGAGGCAGCAGGTTTTCTAGTATCTGAAGCTATGGAAACTCCAAAATCTCCTATATTGCAGCCATTCATTTTCCTCATGCTGAAAATTGCATAGTATATGCCCCTTGGATAAGAATTCCTTATCCAGCCATGCCTGGAAACCAAGTATCCCACCCTGTACTGGCATGAAACATTCTAGTTTCCTTTTCTAGGAGCAGTCCTGATGCTAAGAGAGTTTGTTATAGATATTTAGTTGGAAAACAATATGCTCTGATCATAAAGAATATTTACTCCACTAATCTTTTAAGAGAATGACTTGGGGTTCTCAAGAACAGCACTAACTGTACACAAAGTCTGCCCTAATATTGCATGACTGCTAAAGAGATAAGGGGTAGTCAACTTTCAGTGAAGGCTCATGTCAGCGTGAACTTCCTTAACTGAAAAGAAAACTAGTACATCATTTTAGCTACTGTTCCTTTGTTAGCTATTGGCAGGCTGTTTGGTATACCCACTTATCATGAATATCATAGTAACTTTCTATCTCTATTATCCCTTGATCACTACCACACTCTGATTAATTTTAAAAGGAGCATAGCTCAAGATGCTACATGTATTTCCTGCTGACTATGACCCATCTTTTATCTGAAGGGTAGGGACTTCAGACACTGTATTTCTTGAGCATAATATAGAGAGTATGGAGTCCAAAATAGCCCAAGTGCTTTGTAAGTAATACAATAAATACTTCCCACTTTTCTCTTCATCCATCTCCCAAACCTCTAATAAGTTCTAAGAGCTTTAATGGCTGGTTATTCTCAGCTTAATTCTTGCATCAAACCCTACATCTTCAATTAGCAGGAACATAGGTGGGAAATCTTTAGATTAAGCCCATTCTCTATAGCACCCTGACCTGAGGGCAAAGAGACCATTACTGTGACTACTCTAATGGTTTTCTCTTGCTGTCTAAGTCTAAAAGTCTGGAACCTTAATTAAGAAAGGGCCAACAGATCACTTCATAGTGTTCCCTACAGAGAGTAATTTATGTATTTACTGCCAATACCATCTAGTTGGCCAATGGCTATCAATAATATCTAATCAACAGTGCTTTTTAAGCACCTACTATGTACCAGACTCTGTTCTAAATGTCAGAGATGCTGTGTTAAATAAGACAGATGAAAATCTCTACTCTCAAAATGTTTTCTTCTAGTGAAGAAAAGTAGAAAAAAAATAGATTCAGACAGGAAAATATCAGACCATTGTTATGAAGAGAACTGAAATATTCTACTGGCAGTGGCCACTTTACATTGGGTGCTTAGGAAGTTCTACTGCTGCTGACATGTTGACATTTATTCTAAAAAGTAAGGTGTCATGAAAGATCCAGGGCTGAACATCCCATGCAGGAGGAAATTGGAAAGAAGACTCCAGGACTTCATAAGTTTAACGTCCTAGAGGAATGGAAAGAAGAGGCTGGAAAGGAGAGGCCAGACAAGACGACTGAGAAGGAGTTCCTCCTACTTAGCTAAGTAAAGGGCTTCCCAGGTGGCTCTAGTGGTAAAGAACCCGCTTGCCAATACAGGAGACCTAAGAGACTTGGGTTCAATCCCTGGGTCGGGAAGGTCTCCTGGAGCAGGAAATGGCAACCCGCTCCAATATTCTTGCCTGGAGAATCCCTTGAACTAAAGAGCCTGATGTGCTACAGTTCAGAAGGTCACAAAGAGTCAGACATGACTGAAGCAACTTAACATATAAACACAGGAGGAACATTAGGTGGGGTAGTGCCAGGTAAAATTAGCCAGGAGGACAGGAGCCACAAACGGTTTGGATTCTGTGGCAACTAAGTGTAACTAAAGGCTTAAAGCTTTTCAAGCAGGGTTGAGATTTGTTAAAGATTATTTTCTAAGAAGAGGATTTTGGCCACCTTGTGGAGGATTGCTTATGTGGAAGGAGGTGAGTTAAGAGTGGGCATGAGGAGCCATTTAGGAGATCACTGCAATCATCTACTGTTTGTAGCTTGATCTAGTAGGGTAGAAGCGATGAAGGTGAAAAGAATTGTAGGGGTTTAGGATATACTTTAGCTGTAGAATTGAAAGGACTCGCTTGGGTTTTAGATGTGGATGTGGGGGAAAAAAACAAGAAGTTAATTATGAGTTGTCTTTAAAACTTGTAAATAGTTCTCTGAGAAGAGGAGGAGGAGCTGAGGGTGTGAATCATATGTTCTTTAGGGCCACACTGAGTTTAAGTTGCCTCTTAGCAGTGCTTATGAAGAAGTCAGGCAATAATTTGAATATATGATGCTGGAATTCAGGAGAGAGAACAGGGTTGGAAACAAAGACTTGGGGCTTTAAAAATTTAGAAGAGAAGAAATCCTAGGGCCAAATTATCTCCATGCTATGCCCCCTGCCCCCATAACTAAGCTGCCAGACTATCTCTAGTACTTAATCACATTACTGTCTTCTCTATTAGTCTATAAGTTCCTTTAAAAATTCTGTTTTAGCTTGTATCTCTTGTGGCTAGAATAGGACCTAAAATAAAGTGTCATGAAGGACACAAAATAAGGAAACAGTTACACAAGGTTAGAATTTAGTTCAGTTCAGTCACTCAGTTGTGTCCGACTCTTTGCAACCCCACGAGTCACAGCATGCCAGGCCTCCCTGTTCATCACCAACTCCCGGAGTTCACTCAGACTCACGTCCATCAAGTCAGTGATGCCATCCAGCCATCTCATCCTCTGTCGTCCCCTTCTCCTCCTGCCCCCAATCCCTCCCAGCATCAGAGTCTTTTCCAATGAGTCAACTCTTTGCATGAGGTGGCCAAAGTCCTGGAGTTTCAGCTTTAGCATCATTCCTTCCAAAGAAATCCCAGGGCTGATCTCCTTCAGAATGGACTGGTTGGATCTCCTTGCAGTCCAAGGGACTCTCAAGAGTCTTCTCCAACACCACAGTTCAAAAGGATCAATTCTTCAGCACTCCGCTTTCTTTATAGTCTAAATCTCACATCCACACATGAATACTGGAAAAACCATAGCTTTGACAAGATGGACCTTTGTTGGTAAAGTAATGTCTCTGCTTTTTAATATGCTGTCTAGGTTGGTCATAACTTTTCTTCCAAGGAGCAAGCATCTTCTAATTTCATGGCTACAGTCACCATCTGCACTGATTTTGGAGCCCCCAAAAATAAAGTCAGCCACTGTTTCCACTGTTTCCCCATCTATTTCCCATGAAGTGATGGGACAAGATTCCATGATCTTAGTTTCTGAATGTTGAGCTGTAAGCCAACTTTTCCACTCTCATCTTTCACTTTCATCAAGAGGCTCTTTAGTTCTTCTTCACTTTCTGCCATAAGGGTGATGTCATCTGCATATCTGAGGTTATTGATATTTCTCCCGGCAATCTTGATTCCAGCTTGAGCTTCATCCTGCCCAGCATTTCTCATGATGTACTCTGCATACCAGTTAAATAAGCAGGGTGACGATATACAGTCACCCTCTATACCTTGATGTACTCCTTTTCTGATTTGGAACTAGTCTGTTGTTCCATGTCCAGTTGCTTCCTGACCTGCATACAAATTTCTCAAGAGGCAGGTCAGGTGGTCTGGTATTCCCATCTCTTTTAGAATTTTCCAGTTTATTGTGATCCACACAGTCAAGTGCTTGGCATAGTCAATAAAGCAGAAATAGATTTTTTTTCCTGGAACTCTCTTGCTTTTTCGATGATCCAGCGGATGTTGGCAATTTGATCTCTGGTTCCTCTTTTCTAAAACCAGCTTGACATCTGGAAGTTCACGGTTCATGTATTGTTGAAGCCTGGCTTGAAGAATTTTGAGCATTACTTTACTAGTGTGTGAGATGAGTGCAATTGTGAAGTAGTCTGAGCATTCTTTGGAATTGCTTTTTTCAGGATTGGAATGAAAACTGACCTTTCCCAGTCCTGTGGCCACTGCTGCATTTTCCAAATTTGCTGGCATATTGAATGCAGCACTTTCACAGCATCATCTTTCAGGATTTGAAATAGCTCAACTGAAATTCCATCACCTCCACTGGCTTTGTTTATAGTGATGCTTCCTAAGGCCCACTTGACTTTGCATTCCAGGATGTCTCGCTCTAGGTGAGTGACTATACCATCATGATTATCTGGGTCATGAAGATCTTTTTTGTGTAGTTCTTCTGTGGATTCTTGCCACCTCTTCTTAATGTCTTCTGCTTCTATTAGGTCCATACCATTTCTGTCCTTTATTGAGCCCACCTTTGCATGAAATGTTCCCATGGTATCTCTAATTTTCTTGAAGAGATCTCTAGTCTTTCCCATTCTATTATTTTCCTCTATTTCTTTGCACTGATCACTGAGGAAAAGGAATTCTTCATTCAAATGGGTATTCAGAAAAGAGTTTATTTTTTAGGGCAGATTTAATAAGAAGGTCATAACTGAGCCCTGAAACCCTGTTTGGGAAGGCAGATGGTTGGCCATGACTGAATCACAACTCCTTCCCAGCCCATGTTAGTTAGGCATGGCAAGCTTTCTCATAGCACCCAGACCAAGCCTCAGAATTTTTCTCAACAAAGCACTAACCCAATCCAACTGGTCAGAGATGGCCTGCATGTAAAATTTTTGGCCAGCACTGTCATAAACATGAAGAAAGGAATGGAGAAAGCATTTCAGGCAGGAGCAGGAAATGCAAGTCAGAGGGGAGATAATAAAGTTCATAGCATCTTTTCAGGCTGGAAAGTAGAAATCACATAGAAAGGTAGGAGAAAAGCTTAAAATGGTAGATACAGCTTGGATTTTTAAAAGCTGTAACATTGCCTCCAACATACTGACTTTTGATTTCTAGAATGCTATTATCCGATTGCACATTTGTATAATGGTGCATGGGTATACTCATTTTTATTCTTTATTTTCTGTTTATATTCTGCAAAATTGAATCTGTGTGTAAAGAAAAAACATACAATATTTTAGAGCCTTCAGCCTCTTATTTCTGCATCTATCTCTTCCTATAATGACAGCACGCCTGCATGCAATGACGAAAAATCTCCTCCCTCACATGAAGCCCAGCCCCCATTCATCACAGACTTCTGTGGTAAAAGGTGTGAGTAAACTCACACTAAAATGTAAATGACTGATATATTTTAAAACATTCATATTCCCTGTTTCAAGGGTACTGACCTTTTCAAATAGAGAGCCAAAGGCCTTAAGCTACACAGGGTTTCTCAACTATGGCACTATTACATTTGAACCACATAAGTCATTGTTCAGGGAGCGGGCTATCCCATGTATTGCAGAATGGTTGGCAGCATCCTAGGCCATCTACCAATTAGACACCAGTACCCCTCCTAGTCGTGACAATCAAAAATGCCTCCAGATATTGCCAGATACCCCCCAGGGAACAAAATTGTCCCCACTAGAGAACCACTGAACTAAATAAATGGATCATCATAATATGAAACTTCTCATATTTAGATAGTCCTGAATCTCTTCACTAGGCAAACACTGAAGCCCAACTATACAAACCATGCCTGTGTGCTTAGTCACTCAGTCCTGTCTGACTCTTTGCGACCCCATGGACTGCAGCCTGCCAGGCTCCTCTGTCCATGGAATTCTCCAGGCCAGAATACTGGAGTGGGTTGCCATGCCCTCCTTCAGGGGATCTTCCCAACCCAAGGATCAAACCTAGGTCTCCTGCATTGCAGGCGGATTCTTTACCATCTGAGCCACCGGGGAAGCCCAACTATATAAACCAAAAGTCTAATTGGCTATCGAAGTACCAGTAGCCAGGGAAGCTTTAAAAACTAAATTGTTTCCTGTTGAAAGGGTTTCTTGGTATCGATTCAAATAGAAACAGACGGAAATTGGCGTTTGTACTGACATTCCATGCATTATCGTTGGGTTAACGTCTGGGAAGACAAGTTTTGCAAAGCATTGTGGTAAAAGGTGCTTTGTGTGAATAAAGACAAATAGAGGGTTTCAGGCAAAACACAAGGACTTTGTCAGTATCTCCCATGAGCCATAAACGGTCTGACATTCTGATATGACAAAGGTGAGCCTAGTACCATTATTCCGATGTGTTTGGGAAGAAGTTCCCATGATTTTGAACTTTCAGTAATATATTGGCTATTTTTTCAAAAAGTTCTAATACATATACTAAGAAGCTCTTTTTTACTTTTTATCGTTCTATTTTTATATTTTTAAGAGCTTGACACACATTCCCAATGGTTAATTAGTAGAATGAGACATGTTCAGAAGGAAAAACAGTTTCACTTGTGGTGCTAGAATTTCACGCTGGTGAATACCTAAATTTCCTTACATCAAATATCCCTAAAAACCAATGTAGGTATATTTAAGTTTTAGTTTCTGAATTATACTTAACACTATCTTAATTCTACCTCATATTGTCTGGGTATTGTAATATAAATATTTGACAGCCCTAAATGAACACATACAAACAAGTCATTTTTATAAATTAGTTTATGAGTATACCATGACAGCCATTGACTAGTGAATATAATGTACCCTAAGCTCAGGGTTTTCTAGCCATGCCCAAACTAGAAGTGGAATTATAGCAGATTTCTATGCTTAAACTAAAGATTGAAAACTGGCAGCCATCTTTCCTCCAGAAGCTTCAAATCTAGTTAGAGAGATTGGATACCATAAAAAAAAAAAAAAAAAATTACCACACTTTGGGATAGGTACTATAATAAGTGAAAGATATTGACTATGTGTACTAATGAATTCTAAATATTCCTTAGACTAGGCTCAGTATTGTGGATTACTATGTTACATATTAAGTATTCCTTAGTATGGGCTAAGGATTATGGGTAAAAGGAAAACTTGACTACTATCCAAACCTCATCAAGAAACAGTATTCCATGGTGATTAAAAGCACTGAGTCTAGGACCAGAGAGCCTGGATTCATAATCTAGTCTTACCCTTACTCACTGTGTGAGTTGAGGCATATGCTTACATTCTCTGGGCCTCCTTTTTTTTTTTTTTAATCAGCGCAAGTGTAATGAAGGTAGATGTGAGGAGATATGAAGACTTAATGAATTGATCCATGCAGTGTGCCTTTAACAATGGCTGGCCCATAGAAAGCGCCACATAAGTGTTTGCTGCTGCTGCTGCTGCTGAGTCACTTCAGTTGTGTCCGACTCTGTGCGACCCCATAGAAGGCAGCCCACCAGGCTCCTCCCTCTCTGGGATTCTCCAGGCAAGAACGCTGGAGTGGGTTGCCATTTCCCTCTCCAATGCATGAAAGTGAAAAGTGAAAGCGAAGTCGCTCAGTCACGTCCGACTCTTCGAGACCCCATGGACTGCAGCCCACCAGGCTCCTCCGACCATGGGATTTTCCAGGCAAGAGTACTATTATTCATTAAAAAGAAAACCATATGGAATCCTGAGAGGCCATCTAGTAAAGAATGCTCACCTTGGAATCTGATCTGGGTCAGAACAGTAGGTTCACCACCTACTAGCAAGACTCTGGACAAGTCATATGACCTTTATAAGCCTCAGTTTCCTCACCTATAAAATGGGATAATAATTACACTTAGTTGTTAGAGTTATTTGAGGAACAAAAATAATAACACATGCTTGGCAATCTGCCTGTTACAGTATTCAATAAATGTTACTTATTAATGCTTACATGTATATTAAAAACAGTAAAAAAAAAAAAAAAAAGCAGAAGGAATTTGCCTTCAACAGTCATTTCAAAAAGTCCTTATTTAGTGCCTGCTTTGTTCCAGGACACTGGGAATGCAAAAGTGAACAAGACATGTTACTATCCCAAGGAAGTCCAGGCTCTGGTTAACTTTCCCAAACTTCTAATGAAAATGTTAGTTGCTCAGTCATGTCCAATTCTTTGTGACACCATGGCTTGTCCATGGAATTCTCCAGGCAAGAATACTAGAGCGGGTTGCCATTCCCTTCTCCAGGGGATCTTCCCGACTTGGGGATTGAACCCAAATGTCCTGCATTGCAGGCAGATTCTTTATCATCTGAGCTACCAGGGAAGCCCAGAACTTCTAATAAAGTTCCTTAAGATTGACAGAGACCATTTTCACATGTCTATTCTGTTAATTTATACGGAGTTCCATCAGTAATCTCGAGTCTGTTTATGGTTCTCCTTTGGGCTTCTAGTGCTTCTATTCAGTCATTTGCTCCTGTATTCCTGCTACTGATATTTATTGAACACTTCCTTGGGTCAGTCATGGTGCTGGGTCAGGAAGTACGACAGAGACTACGGCAAACATAGCCTTGACACGTAGGGAGATTAAGATCCAGGGGAAAGTGTGATCGAGCGGATGCATGCAGGCAAAATAAGAGACTACCGGAAGGAAAGGGAAACGTTAGCAGTATGAATATAAGTTTGGTTAGTCAGCAATTAATAGTAGAGAGAATGCAGAAACACTGTTTCTATCCTCGATAACTTAGAGCCAACGCAATACAATGATTGCTGAAATGCACCATTAAAATACAGCAGTTCTACAATAAGGCTGCTGACAGAGCTTTCAGTCAAGACTCTGCAAACGTAATATTTAGGAGTCAGAATGGCTTCATTCTAGTTCTATGATAAGAAAACCAGATTAGAAGTCAGAATGCCTGAGTTCTAATCCTGTCTCTGCTATTAATTCATTGTGACCTTGGACAAGCTTGTGGTCTCTGGCATACATCTTTGTTTCGCATCTTCACTTAAGGATAATGACACTTGGACTTTCTATTTCACAGGACTGTAGTAAAGGCTCCAGGTAGCCGATTCATAACACTGTCTTAAAGACACAGTAACTATCCCTTCCCCCTGGCAATCGTGAGTTCGTTTTCTAAGTCTATGAATCTCTTTCTGTTTTGTATGTTCGTTTGTGTCATTTCTTTTTAGATTCCACATATAAGGGGTGTCATATGATATTTCTCCTACTCTGTCTGACTTACTTCACTTAATATGACACTTTTTAGATCCATCCATGTTGCTGCAAATGGCCTTATTTAAGGACTTAGGGAAGGTCATGTACACACTGCTATATTTAGAAAGGATAACCAACAAGGACCAACTGTACAGCACATGGAACTCTGCTCAGTGTTCTGTGCCAGCCTGGATGGGAGGGGGTTTGGGGAAGGATGGATACATGTATATATATATGGCTGAGTCCCTTCACTGTTACCTGACACTATGACAACATTGTTAACTGGCTATACCCCAATGCAAAATGTTTCTGGTGTTAAAAAAAATAAGTAAACAAAAATAAAGTTAAAAAAAAAACACAATAGACACGAAAGGTATCAAGATTTTTTTTTTTAAATTTAAAAAGTTATAATAAGGGATTCTCTGAGAGAAATTGCAAAGGTATTCCTTTCTTTAAAAAAGTCATTTTTCAACTTTCAATTAAAAGTCATGAATCAGCTGTTCATGATCAAAGTGGTACTTGAATTGGTGACGGTTCTGGGTATTGTGGCAGGGCCAGCATTGTAGGAAGGGACACTTTCCATGCCAGGTAGGGGTTGTGTTTTCTTTTAAGTGGAAGAAGGCAGCAGTAGCTTCATCATCCAAACTCAAGGCTGGCTTTCACGATGCCCAGCAGTATTAGCAATCTCCTTTTCTTCCCTCCTCTGAATGTTGAGTGTTCTGAGATGAAAAACTAACAAGCACCTGTCAAATCTGAAGCCTCAGCTTTGCTGACAGAAGGTCCAGTGGACTTTCTTATCAAGAGAGCCTTTACCAGGAAACGGGATTTCTCTCTCTCTCAGAAAAGAAACCGCACTCATCAGAATCTCTGGACCCTTGACTTAGAGGGCATGCTGTCTCCGATGAAGGTCTTTTGATCATGGGGCTTTTTTATTCAGATTTGACTTCACATTATGGTTAATCAATACCTCACAACTGTCCAAGCCCCTAGTCAGACACACGTCTCTCCATCAGGCAGGGAGGCCTCCTAATTGAAGAAAAGTCAGAGACCTGGGTACCAAGCCCTCAGGCCATAGTCCGGCGCCCACTCTCTCTTTTCATAGCATTCCAGAGATGGTGGAAGTAAAATTTAGAGACATGACAGGCACAGCCAAGGAGGATCAATTCCTGTCATTTGCCACCAGTGTTTTCTGCTTCCCTAGGTCTTCAGAGGGTGTTTTTCTTTCATAGCTTAGGGGAACTTAACCTTTTAAAAAATGGGAGGATGTTTTCTTCATGAATTTTAAATTATTTTTTATCTCCTATGTCTAGTATTGTTGATTAAATTAAAATGATTATTTGCTTTCTTCCCCCCATACCAGATTTTGTTGAGTCATAGCTGGGGGAAATGTGAATCAGAGTCCTGGTATTTGTGGCTACAGACTGAAGAAGGCATATTAGTAACGACTTGTCCAATAATGCATCTAAGAAAAATAGCACATACTCACGACCTCAGTATTGAACAGGAAGTAGAGACAAATTTCTCTTCCTAAATTTGTCACTTATATTAACCAAGCTAGTTATTTATCCAGAGTTGATTAAATGAGGTAAAATATCTTGGTGGAAATTTAAAATATCTGGCCATTATTTCCAGTTCTTTATTCATATCTACATGCTATGGATACAGAAAATACCTGCAGAAGTGAGGTTTTGTTTTTCGTTTTTTCATTGATTGTGGAGTAACCTTCAAACATGGCTAATTTTTAAATAATTTAACCAGAAGACAAATACGATTTTGAAAGCTTTGTAAGACATCTGCATAAACATTCCTGGATTGTCAATGAAAGTCTATGATTTTATTGCACTTTTTCATGACCAGTAAACAAAATACTTTTGAATACTAATGTTCTTCATGAATGCCTTTACACGTACATGAGGGTCTTTTTTCTCTTCAACCTTAAAACTACTACTACCAGAGTAAAAAAATTAGTCATCCTGCCAATCAATATATGGTATGGGTTCAGTTGAGACGGTTTAGCTATTTCCCATCCCCTCTGTAATATACCAACTTACATATGAAATTGACTAAATTGTTTGCATATTGGGTAAGTATAGAGCCCATTCTTTCATATTATCACATATTAATATGTGAAATTTTACTCACACTAAGCAACTTGTCCTCTGAAAGACAGATCTGCACCTGAAACCATCATATCAATGTTAATCAGCTGTGCTCCAACACAAAATAAAAAATTAAAAACACACACACACAAATAGCCTAGAAAAACAGAGAGAAAAAGATTTAGGGGGCCGAAGGAAATTAGCCAGAATATTTAAGGAATTAAATATGTAGATTCAGAGGTTCTGTGATTATGCAGAGTTATCCTTACCCCAAAATTTTGAGCTCTGAAATCTTTCTACACCACTGCACACATCCTTGCTTTAGTTAGAACAGTGTGCTGAATGAAATCTTTTTTTTCTTTGATGAATCATGAAAGACTTCAGCATCCTTTGAGCCTAGGATCATTATTTTTAACATCAGTTCTCCCTGAACAAAAATGTGGGTATAAAGTTCTGGAAAATTTAGTAGCATGGATATCAATTCACAGGAAATATTTCAAATTTTTTTAAAAATTAAACCCCTGTTGTCCACTTTTGTAGTCCATTTATTTTCCTCTGCCTCTTTCTCCTAAATTGAGTGCAAAAATGTCAGTTGAGTGAGGTTTCTGGTTAACTCGGAGTTTATCAATCTAGAGCTTTCCTGTGCTATGTGTCTATATTTTAGCCAACATTTGTATGAGCTGAGCAATTTTTATAAATTGAAAAAACTGTATAGAACCCAACTAACTTCAAAGAAACCTGACTCTATGTTGAACAAAACACCTTCTGGGGAATGGAGTGCTCACTGGCATAAGATACCTGACCTGTGTGCCCTGTTCCAATGATTCACAGAAGATATCCATACTTAATAGGAACCCTTCTTCTTGAAGTCTTGGAATAGGTCATCTGCCTCCTCTGGGTTTAGAAAAGATCAGTATATTCTAACTCAAGTACCTGGCATTCCTCTCTTACAGAAACTTCTGTGTGTTCTTTAATTTTGGGAATTGTGCCTCTGAAAAGAGTTCAAGGCCTTTGATAATGAAGTGTTAACACTCGTCCCTTCCCTGTGGTGTGATGTGGATAGTCTCCTAGTTAGCTCTAGAATTTGGAAGATTGGGGGCACAGTATTGGGAACTCTGATTATACCTATCTTTTCAATAAGATTCCACTAATTGCATTCCATTTTTTCTGCTTTGATATCTCATTAAAATCTTATAAATGATCATGCAGTGACCTTGAAGACTATGCATAATACATGAAAGTAAACCTGCAGTAAAATGTATTCTTTCACTCCTGACTGGTTACATCCCACGCTTCTTTTCTTCCCCCAAGTGACTCCAACTGGGAGAGAGAGCTTGGCTAACTGAGCCAAGGTATGCAGGGATATGCTTATCTCCCAGCCCAGCATCTTTCTTAGTCATGACAGGTGCAATATGTTAATGGCTTCTGTTTGGATGAGATGGCCTGGTTACTACTCAGGGCACCCGGCTAATTAACATAGGATGGCAACAACAGGTGCAAATGTCATTTTACATCAGCTTCGTGTACATGCAACGACAGCTAGCAGCCCAGAAGCAAGCCAAGAAATGTTAACTTGAGTCAGCAACCTTGCAATCTCTCCCAACAGATCTTTAATGCCGGTGATTAAAGGATTCACAGGCTACTGTTGCTTTTTTTTTTATCCTTTCAAGGATGGTATTTCTGAATATATGGGGATGTCTTCATAAGCTTTCAAAAGTTGTGTTTCAACAAAATGCACTTCTATGGCAAATCAAGTAAAATGCACAAGGTCTGTATTTATGAAGCTTTCCTTATTGAATAAAAGTTTCACTGAGCCACATTTACTGCACTGAGCATCTTCTGAAATGGACATGGTTTTGCACAGAGTGAAATTATACCATTTGGCATGGGATGATTTTCCCAGTGGATGTATCGCATTTTAAAAATGTGTATGCTTATTTAGAGGTTGGTTCTTTTGAACCATATTTTTCTTACATTTCTTACAAAAGAAAGAGTCATATCTTTCTTAAAAAAGGAACTGTAAGAAGTCCCTTTCAGTTAAGGCAATACTGCCTATGTTCAATTTAATGATGAAATGGGTCTTTCTTTACCTCACAAAAGGGGCCACTCACATACTGACATCTTAAATAGGTAACAAAATAATCATTAATTCTCTAAAACATAATTTATACCAAAGATTTAGCTTACTTTTAATAAGGATCACTAATATACTACACAAATTGTCCCCAAGGAGGAGGTTTGTTAATTTTCTTTAACAATAGGAGTTCTATAAGATTGATACTATGCAATTTCTAGGGCTTTGATATTTACTATGCAATCCTAGGGCTTCCCTGGTGGCTCAGAGGGTAAAGAATCTGCCTACAATGCAGGAGACCTAAGTTTGATGCCTGGATTGGGAAGATCCTCTGGAGGAGGAAATGGCAACCCAGTCCAGTATTCTGGCCTAGAGAATTCCATGAACAGAGGAGCCTGGTGGGCTATAGTCCATGGGGTCACAAATTTTCAGACATGACTGAGCAACTAACACACACATATACACACATGCAATCCTAGAACACTGGAGATTTGTTTTTAAAAGTCATGAACTCCTAATAAAAACACAAAAACATCCTGTGGATTGAATTGGCTACCTTAGTCCACCACTCACTAGCTGTAGAACCTTAGCCACATATTACCTCCTGAGCCTCAGTTTCCATATCAATAAAATGGGAGTGTTGGAAATACTTCAGGCATTGTGAAATCGCAATTTGCATTTTGTTTGTAACCTTTAGCCGTACTAAATATCTTGCAATTATCTTTACAATGCAAACTTTGGAGCTACTTTGAGGCTTGGCTTATGTCAGATTTATCTTTTTATTTTGAACACTTAGCACAGTGCCACAGCATAATAGGCTTAAAAAATGCATTGTGCATGGATCTGTAATTAACTATGTCATGTGTGCATGCTAAGTCACCTTAGTCATGTCCAACTCTATGACCTCATGGACTGTAGCCCTTCAGGCTCCTCTGTCCATGGGATTCTCCAGGCAAGAATACTAGAGTGGGCTGTCGTGCCCTCTTTCAAGGGATCTTACGATCGAACCCATGACTCTTACGACTCCTGCATTGGCAGGCAGTTTCTTTACCACTAGTACCACCTAGGGAGACCAATTAACTATGTTGCTGCTGCTGCTGCTAAGTCGCTTCAGTGTGTGCGACCCCATAGACGGCAGCCCATCGTCCCTGGGATTCTCCAGACAAGAATACTGGAGTGGGTTGCCATTTCCTTCTCCAATGTTAGTGGTTCTCAAACTTCTCATCTCAGAACCCAAAGGGCTTTCATTTTATATTGTTATGTACAGTACTGAAAAATAAAACTGAATATTTTCTAAAATATTAATTTATTAAGTCATTTAAAACAATGATAATAAACCCATTTTATGGTAACCAGAGTGACACTCTTACTTAAAGAAATTATATTTTTCAAACTAAGAACTATAAGAATAGCATTCTCAACTTTTTTTCATATCTCTTTAACTCTGTCTTAATAAAAATGAGCTGGATTTTCATGTCTGTTTCTTCAGACCTATTGTTTGAAGATTTCACAAAACTTGAATAATATGTCTTTGAGTGTCTCAGGTGTATTTTAAGGAGCCAAGAAGGATAAACGAAAGCATGTGATACAAATTATGATCTATATCACAGAGCAGAGAGACTCAAACCCAGTGCTTTCATGATTCCAGAACCTCACTATTTTAAAAAATCAATTAATACTTTTGTGAAGAATATTACATAGTATTTAAGAATATGGAGTTTCATGTTGAATGCGATTGGGTTTAAATCTTGTGTCCAGCACCATGTGACCTGGATAACCAACTTAACCTTCTAGTTATGCTTTTCTCTCTGGGATAGTAGGCATAATAATCTCTGTCTCAAAGTATTACCATGAAATTAACTATGATCATGCAAGTCAAGTATTGAACTCAGTGTCTGGGATGGAGTAAACCTCAGTGAATGCTGCTGTTTAGAGGGGGAAGAGACAGTGGGACCTTCCTAGCAAGGATATTCATTCATTTATAACCTTTATAATACACTAGAACCTTGTCAAGTCATGACTTCTAAAGAAGTTCAGTCTAAACACACAGAGAAAATATAAACACACCCCAAAAATCCCATTTTTCTTGTGACTTTCAAAATGTATTAAGGAGAACTCCATTCATAATCACCTTGGTAATCTTCTCTTGTCTTTTATTTTTCCTAGCCACTTCTTTTGCGGTACATAGCCTGTAATGGCTTCCCAGGTTAGCGCTGGTGGTAAAGAACCCACCTGCCAATACAGGAGACATGAGAGATGCTAGTTCAATCCCTGGGTTAGGAAGATCCCCTGGAAGAGGACATGGAAACATACTCCAGTATTCTTGCCTGGAGAATCCGTTGACAGAGGAGCCTGGTGGGCTACAGTCCATGTGGTTGCAGAATTGGACACAACTGAAGCGACTTAGCACACACACTTCCTATAATATCCCAACCACACTCAACACCACACTCTGTATCCACCCAGCCTCTGACTCTCTCGTTTCTGGTCTACTGACTTTTCTTTTAGATCCTTTCCTCGACCTCCAACCTCTTAGATCTATCCTTGCTCTGCTTTGGGTTCTAAACTATAGGATCCACTGTGGCCAAGACAGACGTCTGTGGAAGTGCCGACCTTCAGGAGGTGGGCAAAGAGGAGGGGTGGGAGCAGAGTAGTGGTATCAGGGTGAAATGGGAAGAAACAATGAAATCTGAGAACATTCCCATGTTTGATAATTTTACAGTGTCCCAAATTCATGCCACTGATATTTATTGTACGGCTTCTACATGTTTATTGCTGCACTAGATGCTAGAACAAAGCAGATTCCATTGCTCAAGGAATTGTGAGTAACAGGAGATAAACTAATAATCTGAAAACTCAATGAGCTCTCTTCACAATTTATGTAAATGCTTTTCTGAGTTTTTTCCTTTAAGTCTCTTGGCTTAAAGAATACTTCATAGACACTAATATTTTCAATTGTCCCTTTGTTTGACATGCTCAAGATTTTTATGTCTTAGGCAAAGCTCTGGATAAGATGTGGGATGACAGAGAGGTATATCTTGCTTTTGTAAAGAAGGAGGTTGATTTTAAGAGGGAGGTGACAAAGGAAAAACTAGTAGGACTTTAGGCCATAGGGCTAATCTTATCGGGGCTTCCCAAGTGGTGTTAGTGGTAAAGAACCCACCTGCCAATGCAGGAGATATAAGAGAGGAGGGCTCAATCCCTGGGTTGGGAGGATGCCCTGGAGAAGGGCATGGCAACACACTCCAGTATTCTTGCCTGGAGAATCCCTTGACAGAGGAGCCTGGTAGGCTACAGTCCATGGGGTTGCAAAGAGTCTGACGTGACTGAAGCAACTTGTCAGGCTGGCAGGCAGGCAGGCTAACCTTATTAGGAGCACCTACGTGCTGCTGCTCTTGCTGCTAAGTCGCTTCAGTCATGTCCGACTCTATGCGACCCCATAGACGGCAGCCCACCAGGCTCCCCCATCCCTGGGATTCTCCAGGCAAGAACACTGGAGTGGGTTGCCATTTCCTTCCCCAATGCATGAAAGTAAAAAGTGAAAGGGAAGTCGCTCAGTCGTGTCCGACTCTTAGCGACCCCATGGACTGCAGCCTACCAGGCTCCTCCATCCATGGGATTTTCCAGGCAAGAGTACTGGAGTGGGGTGCCATTGCCTTCTCTGACCTACGTGCTACTTCTGCTCATATCCTGGGCTTCCTCACAGGATGGAGGCCTCAGGGTGTTCGCTGTTGTATGGTGGGTCAGGGCTCCAAAAGTGAGTGTCCCTGCTAGCAAGGAAGAGCTTCTAGTACTGAGCCTCAGAAATCAGTGTCACTTGAATCACATGCTACCAGTTATAAGCAAATCAAAAGCCTGCCCAGATCCAGGAAATGGAGAACATTTTATCATTTACTGAATGAGTAGTAGTAAGGTTCTAGAAGTGTGTGCAGGACAGGAAGTTACTGTAGCTGTGCACCCGCCCACCCCCAGGCTGACCCCTAACACCAACCTCCACCTCAGTGAGCATGACCATAGGGAGACCTTCAGCCACAGGCATGCCAGCCAACCCCCACCCCACCCCTCTGCAGCTGCTGGTGGGCCCTGATCTCTGGAAAATGCAATTTTCCCCATGGATTCAAAAAATAAAAATAAAAATCAGTGACAATAATATGGGAAAACTTTTGAACCATTATTCATCATACTATAAAACCATTCCAGTCAATTTATTTAGATTTTCACTGTTAAATTGGCTGTTTAGTACCTTGCTACTGCTGCTAAGTCACTTCAGTCGTGTCGGACTCTGTGCGACCCCATAGACGGCAGCCACCAGGCTCCCCCGTCCCTGGGATTCTCCAGGCAAGAACACTGGAG
>NW_011494926.1:4276496-4285929 GCF_000754665.1 Bison bison bison | reverse complement strand
GGCGCTTCAGTCATGTCCGACTCTATGCGACCCCATAGACGGCAGCCCACCAGGCTCCCCCATCCCTGGGATTCTCCAGGCAAGAACACTGGAGTGGGTTACCATTTCCTTCTCCAATGCATGAAAGTGAAAAGTGAAAGGGAAGTCGTTCAGTCGTGTCTGACTCTTAGTGACCCCATGGACTGCAGCCTAGCAGGCTCCTCCGTCCATGGGATTTTCTGGGCAAAGTACTGGAGTGGTACCTGGAAGATCCAGTAAAACATCGCTTTTCCCTTTTGTAAAATATTTGTTTTTATTTGAAAAGAAGTTGTAAGTTGAATGCTGACGAGAAACCATGTAATGGAGAAGTAGAAATTCCTACATGATGCTTCAGGATAGCATGGCTAAGAAAATTACATTGTGGAAATACAAACTGAAAAATGCATTTTAGAATTTGTGTCTGTATCATGAAAGTAAGATTCAGACCTAAGAGTCTGTAAGCAGAAACATACACTACCATATGTAAAATAGATATCCAATGGGAATGTGCTGTATGACTCAGGGAACTCAAATGGGGGCTCTGTAACAACCTAGAGAGGTGGGATGGGGAGAGATGTGGGAGGGAGGCTCAAGAGGGCAGGGACATAGATATACCTATGGCTGATTCTTGATGTTTGGCAGAAACCAACACAATAGTGCAAAGCAATTATCCTTCAATTAAAAATAAATCAATTTAATTTTTAAAAAAGGGTCTGCAAACAGAGCCAGCTATAAGGCATCCTAGGACCATGAAGGTCATCCACAGTCACCTCCTAAACCATGGCTGGAAGATTTCAGACTGAAAGAAACCCCTAGATTTCTCAAGAAATATGTATAAGTACAGAAATATGTGTAAATAAGTATGCCTATAAGACATAAGTATTAGAATATGGCATAAATAAAACAGTAAATAGGCCCCTAAAATATTAAAATATCGTGTATCCTCTGAGAGGAAGCTTGGCTGTGTATAATTTTGCTAATTTTTGTAATCTTCTCCTTTTTGGATATTATTTGGCATTATAACCAAAACGTCCAGGTCCCACATTTGTTTTTTATAATTATATAACATTTAATGGGATGATTTAAGAGGAGATTGAAAAACTTATTCTACACTTCAAACCATAAAGTGTGAAAGTGTTAGTCGCTCAGTCGTGTCTGACTCTTTGCGACCCCATGGACTGTACCCTGCCAGGGTCCTCTGTCCATGGGATTTCCCAGGCAAGAATATTGGAGTAGGCAGCCATTCCCTTCTCTGGGAGATCTTCCCAACCTCAGGATCAAACCCAGGTCCCCTGTACTGCAGGCAGATTCATCACTGTCTGACCCACCTTGCATTGCAGTAAACTTTTGAATAAATACTCCAGAGCCAAAAGTTAGCTTATACCATATCCTACACAGTGTTGTCCTTTAAAGCATTCTGCAACACCAGATCCTAAATGTGTACATATATATATAATTATATTTCCTATATTTTATAACTATATACAATTCATGAGCCTAGGCAAGGAGTTATAATTCCATTAACTAAATATCCCTCCTCTGCTGAGTGAAGCTTTCTCAGAAATCCATGCAGCATTTACAGGGCTTTTAACACCAAAAAGCCAAAAACCCTGGTTGGCCTGCTAATATGGAGCACATATTATTTTCATGCACTTCCATTTGCGTGTGCAAATACCCATATTTGCTCATGGAAATTGCACAGGCAAGCAGATAATAATTTAGGAAAAGGACGACCCTATTCAGCATGCACCGGTATGTGAAGAAACACATACTTTCAGCACATGAAGCTGGCCCAATCTATGGGCAGTTCACAATGGGGAAAAAAAAATTAATGTTCTTGTCTGGATGGCGAGTGACTTGACAAACAATGAGGATGCACTTAAAGGAGAGTGCTAGAAGTTAGCATTATTTCACAGTAATTTTATACTCATTTTGCTCCTATAATCCACTATCATTTTTCAGGTTGAAAAAAAAAAAAAAAACGAGGCTGAATATAGGAATAAACTACTCTGTTGCCTTCTCTTTAATTTCCAGTGTCAGTTTTCACGGTTGTTTTTCCTCTGTTGCTGCCTCTTATGAATACATGCGTGTGAATAACTCCCTTTGTGGCTCAATTGAAATATATCTGGCCATGTGAAAACAGCTTGTCTTGCTTTTGTCGTCTTAATTACCTTTGCTAATTCTGCCTGCTTTTTTTCCCCTCGTACTTCACCATCCACTTTCTTCCTTATCAAAATGGTGGCCTATTTTTCTCATTGTATCATTCAATAAGGACACTCAATAAGTACTAATAACCCAAAGAGCACTGCTCTTTCCTGCCAGTAGCTCAGGTCTCTGCAAAGCCCCTCATCTCCATGTATTTCAGGGCATCTTCAATTGGCTCACAAACTGTGGTTACAATCCTGCAGTACCTGCTGGCTTCATCTTTTCAGCATGCAAAAATGCAATGAAGTGCGTGTATCCCTATTCACCAAGCACCATGCTCTCTGGACACCACCGCTCTCTCTGGGCACTGCTGTACCCACATACACACCCCAGCCTCCTACCACAGCTAACACTTCATTCTTTGTTGGTTAAAAAAATGTTAAAAATCAGTCTCTTGTCAAACTTGTCTTGTAGTTAATATGTTACAATATAGCAGCTTAATACCTAATTACTGTGTGAATGACTTCAGCCTGTTTTACTGGTAAACATTTAAAAATGTAACAGGGTAATTTGTGCTGTATAATCTTTCTTTCTTTTCACCTGAAGCATGTTCAGCATGGGTCAGAGGTTAATGAGAGTCTAGATGAACATATGCAGTGAGGCTAATGTCAGCCGTGGAATCCGACCATACACCCTTTTGTAGCTTATTTCTCCCACTTGTGCAGTGGGGTTGTAGAGAATCCTAACTTTAATCCATCATAAAATTGATTATGATAAAAATCTGTCCCATCTTTAGTTTGTTCTCTAAAATCCCACAAAATATTCAGTTTAGTTTAACCAAACTACTTCCCTTGCATTCCCCAGAGTTGACGGTAGACAGTCTTCCTTAATATATCACTAAGATATAGTAGATGCTAACTTAATATTGAATGAATAAATGAATGGAAATGTCCTGTTTGAAGATCAGACCATTTCTTCATGAAATCTAGTCCAAATTCGTTTAACCAAATCCCCTAGTCTTTTTATTTCTCTTGAGTGATTTCTTTGGTACCTGAGTCATGTGTTAATATTGACTGTGAAAATAACATATAATAACTTCTTTATTATTTTTCTGGAAGTCTTCTAAAGGGATTTCTTATTATAATTTTTCCAACAGCCCTCTTTGCAGGCCCCTTCATTCATCTGTCAATCCTCTCAGCATCATCCTTAGCTAGAAGACCAGTCACTGTCCTATCTCTTCTCACATGTTGAAGAAATCCTTGTTCAAAAAGAACATACCCTATGTTTCCATTTATCCTCATGGCTTCATGTCATAACCATGTCATGTTCAAAATATCAGCTAATATATAGATTTTCTTGAAATAGAGAAATATAAAAATGATTAAATAATTTTATTAATACACTTAGCATTCTCTGATCCTTTTTTCTAACAGAAAAGTCACATAAAAATTTTCCAAAAATATTGTTTTTATCTTCTTTAATTATAACTGGCATCAACCAAAATAATTAATTTTAAATCATTTTTTAATATTTATCATGTAAGTTTGGTTGTCTCTCCTTCAAAGTGAATGTGAAATGTCATACTTTTTTCCCCCAGGAATTTTCCAACAATAATTACAACCCCAGAAGAAAAAGCATATTTCTGACTAGTAAGAGTTACTTTGCTACCCACAAAATTGCTTACCTTACAGCTACTTAACACTCTGCTTAATCAGCTTAATATTTGTTTAGAGTCATAGCCATCACACCTGGTTTGCTAGTCACATAAAAAGAATTATTCCCAACACATCTTATTTAGTATAAATTATGGTAAATCATTGTTAAAAGTAAGAAAAAGAAGATGAAGCAATTCAGAATCCACAAACCTAGGAAATGGTCTCCCTTTCCCCATCCCCACCCCCAAATGCACATTCACACATGTACCCCAGCCTTGGCCTGCAAGCTCATGACACATGCTCTGAAGCTTATCTTTGAACCATAGATTTAAAATTTTCTGCTTTCATTCAGTGGTGCAAAATGTGTGACTGGTGAGCTATGTCAGAGATATGGAGATTTTTAGAAACTTCTGTTTGTCTAAATTGACTCATTCTTTGAATAAAAACTTATTGAATGATTACTATGGTTGAGATGATAGGGATACAGCAATGAACCAAATAATCATCCACTCTCATGGAGCGCAATTTTAAAGGAAAGAGACTAGGAGGAAGGTATCTGAGATACAGATATTTAAAGAACAAAAAAATATGAAAAGCACAGGTGCTGGGGTTGGCAAAGAAATAGACTAAGCAATTTGACTGGTCAAATTCATGGCTCCCTTCATGGTGAAGGAGATAAGGTTGAAAAACCTCTGAGGAGCGAGTTCACCAACAATACAGCATTTAATGTGTATATAGCCTTAGGAACTGACTGCTTCTGCAGAGTGGAAGGATATTAAAGAGATTCTGCCTTCACCCAGCTTTCTTCTTTAAGGTCTGAAAAGCACCAAATTTGCAGTCAACTCTTAGGACTTAAAGTAAAAGTTTTAGTTGCTCAGTCGGGTCCAACTCTTTGTGACCCCATGGATGGTAGCCCACCAGGCTTCTCTGTACATGGAATTCTCCAGGCAAGAATACTGAAGTGGGTAGCCTTTCCCTTCTCCAAGAGATCTTCCTGATCCAGGGATGGAACCTGGATCTCCTGGATTTCAAGCTAATTCTTTACTGTCTGAGCCACAATATTGCCTCTAAAGCCTTCTTATTTAAAAAGGGGGCAGGAGTTCTTCATTCTACCATAACAATGTAAAATCATTGAATAGTAAAGGACTGTTTGGACATATTTATCAAAAGTCTTAAAAGACTGCTGCTAAGAGTTCACCAGGACTCATATATCTGCAAAAATCCAGATGTATAAGAATGTTTGCCATCGCTGTGTTTGTCTCAGCAAAGGAGAGAAAATAGCCAAATCCCACTAACAGAACACTGACCATATCAAATTGATACCATGATTACATTTTCATGTGGCCATGAAAAAACATGAGTTGAATCTATGTATTCTAAACTTTAAGAAATTTCAAGATACCTTTGTGTTTAATTTTACAGAATAAAAGTACAGAATAGTGTGTATACATCTATGTATAAAAAGAGAAGAATATGTGGCTTGTATAGACCATTTCCAGAGGATGACTGAAGAAATTTTTAACTGTGGTTGCCTACAGGGAGAACTAGGAGTGTCAGTGGAAGGGGAACTTATCTTTCATTATGTATTATTTGAGGTTTTACAATGGACATTCATTTCTTCTTTTTAATAATAAAAAATAAGCTAGGTCAAAAAGTGTCTAAATCAATCATAGTCTATTCATAAAATGGAATAGTTTTTCAGCCACAAAGAATAATGTTATGGAAATATATATATTGACATGAAAACTCTTTAAGTATTATTTAAATGGAAGAAAGCAAGAAATATATGTACAAATGTATATGTGTGGCGATTATTGGGTAGAAAGATTATGAACACTTACATTCTCCTAGGCATGATTCGGAGAAGGCAATGGCACCCCACTCCAGTACTCTTGCCTGGAAAATCCCATGGATGGAGGAGCCTGGTAGACTGCAGTCCATGAGGTCGCTAAGAGTCGGACACGACTGAGCGACTTCACTTTCACTTTTCACTTTCATGCATTGGAGAAGGAAATGGCAACCCACTCCAGTGTTCTTGCCTGGAGAATCCCAGGTACAGGGGAGCCTGGTGGGCTGCCGTCTATGGGGTTGCACAGAGTCAGACAGGACTGAAGCAACTTAGCAGCAGCAGCAACAGCAGGCATGATTACTGTGTTTTCTCCACTTCCTATAAAAAGGAGTTTTCATAGACATTTGATTAATGAAGGTAAAAAAGGAGAGTGTGGTGTAATAACATCTCCCATTAGTGAGACTGAATCAATGAATACATCTAATCAATTTGATTCTGGGATCAAGTAACATTTGGATAACAGACGTCTCGGGATTCCAAGGAGGGGGGATAAAGACAGACAAGGAGTAACCAAGTATTGTTGATGAACACGGGCACACCCCCAAGGTGGGAACTTAGAGTGAGAGAGCGTGGACCACAGAGCCATTCCAGGTCACCAGCAGCCCTAGTTGGAACTTCAATACAAAGGTCACCAAGAGGAAGGGGAGCCCTAGGAGGGTTTTATTTAATTGAGTTAAACTTGGCAAGCTGTATTGTGTAAGTTTGAGGTGTACAGGAAATTAACTTTTTCAGACTAATATTTATTGGCATGTAGTTGCTTTACAGTGTTGCGTTAGCTTTTACTGTACAGCAAAGTGAATCAGCCAAATGTATATATATCTTCCTTCTTTTTTACATTTCCTTCTCCTCGGTGCGCCACAGAGCACTGAGTAGAGTTCTCTGTGATATACACTAGGTTCTCATTTAGTTATCTAGACATAGTATTAATATCAATAGTGTATATATATTAATCCCAGTCTCCCCATTCCTCCCACCACCACCCTTTCCCCATTGGTATCCATACATTTGTTCTCTATATCTGTGCCTCTAATGCCTCTAATTACAAATAAGACCATTTTTCTATTTGCATTAATATACAATATACAATATGGTGTATTATACAATATTAATATGTACAATATTAATCACATGTTATTACACAATATAAATTATATATTAATATGCAATATTATTTGTATTGTTAATATACAATAATAATATACAATATTAATTGTATATTAATATGTCACTGTGTGCATTAGTATACAATATTTTTTTCTCTTTCTGACTTACTTCCCTCGATATGACACTCTCCAGGTCCATCCACATCTCTACAAATAACCCAATTTTGTTCTTTTTTATGGCTGAATAATATTCCACTGTATGTATGTACCACATCTTCTTTATCCATTCCTCTATTGATGGACATTTAGTGCTGCAATGAACACTGGGGTGCGTATGTCTTTTAGAATTATGATTTTCTCTGGGTATATACCCAGTAATACCATTGCTGGGTCTTATAGTAGATGTATTTTTTTTTTTAAAGAAACCTCCATACTGTTCTCCATAGTGGTTGTATCAATTTACCTTCCAACTAACAATGCCTGAGGGTTCCCTTTTCTCCACACCCTCTCCAGCATTTCTTTTTTATAGATTTTTTTGATGATGGTCATTCTGATGAGAGTGAGGTGATACCTCATTCTAGTTTTGATAACATATTTATTTGATTCACATATATTTCAATATGATTGCTGTAGTAGCATTGACTAACATCTCTGCTGCTGCTGCTGCTAAGTCGCTTCAGTCGTGTCTGACTCTGTGTGACCCCACAGATGGCACCCTACCAGGCTCCCCCGTCCCTGGGATTCTCCAGGCAAGAACACTGGAGTGGGTTGCCATTTCCTTCTCCAATGCATGAAAGTGAAAAGTGAAAGTGAAGTCATTTAGTCCTGTCTGTGGAGTGGGGTGCCATTGCCTTCTCCGGACTAACATCTCTACCAGTCACATAATTATCATTCCTTATAGTGTTGGGAACACTTAAAATCTAGTCTTATAGCCAAGTTTATTATTTATAAAACAGTTTTGTTGTAGGGGTTTTAAAACACTCAGTGAGTTTGTGCCTTCCTAGCTCCTAGTGTTAGTCGCTTAGTTGTGTCTGACTCTGCGACCCTCATGGACTATAGTCCACCAGACTCCTTTGTCCATGGAATTCTCCAGGCAAGAAATTTGGAATGGGTAGTCATTTCCTTCTCCAGGGGACCTTCCTGACCCAGGGATCAAAACCAGGTCTCCTGCATTGCAGGCAGACTCTTTACCCTCTGAGCCACCAGGAGAGTCCCAAGTTTGTGCTTTGGTGGCAGTGAAGTAGTTAAGTCGTGTCCAACTCTTGTAACCACATAGACTGTAACAGGCCACACTCCTCTGTTCATGGGGCTTTCCAGGCAAGGATACTGGAGTGGGTTGCCATTTTCTTCTCCAAGGGGTCTTCCCAACCCAGGGATCGAACCCATTTCTCTTACATTGCAGGCAGATTCTTTACTGACTGAGCTACCAAGGAATTCCTAAGTTTGTGCCTTGGCTGGCTTCAAATATCACCTAGCCTGAGAAACAAGGAAAGAATCCAGCCTTTGCTTTATTTATCCTTACCTGGAGCTTCAGCTGACCTGTGAGTAGCTTTACCTAAAATAAGATGTCTCACTGAAGTTGTTCTACAATCACCACATAAGTGGCATTTTATTTTCTTTATCATCTGATATTTTCTAAGGGCAAAAGTGCAGTAAAAACTTAGTTTTTGGCCTGAGAAAACACAAGGAACTATTTTCCTTAAAAATTATCTTACTAAGAGGGATGCGGGAAGGAATAGTCAGGAAGTTTGGGATGGGCGTGTTCACACTGCTATATTTAAAACAGATAACCAACAAGGACCTACTGTATAGCACAGGGAATTCTGCTCAATGTTATGTGGCAGCCTGGATGGGAGGGGAGTTTGGGTGAGAAGAGATACATGTATATGGCTGAGTCCCTTTACTGGTTATCTGAACTATCACAACATGTTAATCAGCTATACTCCAATACAAAATAAAAACATTTTTTTAAAAAGTTATCTTGCTTGGCAGATACTTACATCCAAGTTTCAGCAAATCTACTCAAACCTGTTGTTCGGAGAATCATAAAACTTAAATAAGTTGAATTTGTTCTGTATGTGTTTTATCCCTCAATCAACTTTCAAAATTGTTTTATTTCTTCTCCCTCTTTTAATCTTTAAGGGGTAAGAAAGATATAAGATCCCTTAAGTGTACTTTTTAGGTCTTTCTCCTCTCTCTTATAAAAAGCTCCTAAGTCAAAATAGAAACAAACATGCTCCATATTTTTCCACACTCATCCACTCTCAGCAATATTTACTGAGTATTCAGACCGTGTACAGAGCTCACTCATCCAGGCACGGTAAGAAAAATAGTAGAATTATCCCCTTCCACAATGCACTCAAAGAAAAAAACAAGCAAAGCCACCTGCTCCACAATTTCAGGCAAAAGAAACCTCTGAAACACTATCAGACACTATCAAATGCACCCTGTGTGTGTTTTCATGTGTTATCAATCTAAGTAGATTAATGGATAAAGAAACTGTGATATATGAAATACTATTCAACCATTGATGCTTGAACTGTGGTGTTGGAGAAGACTCTTGGGAGTCCCTTGGACTGCAAGGAGATCCAACCAGTCCATTCTGAAGGAGATCAGCCCTGGGATTTCTTTGGAGGGAATGATGCTGAAGCTGAAACTCCAGT
>NW_011494926.1:4275394-4276396 GCF_000754665.1 Bison bison bison | reverse complement strand
TTGAGGGCAGGAGGAGAAGGGGACGACAGAGGATGAGATGGTTGGATGGCATCACTGACTCAATGGATGTGAATCTGAGTGAACTCCAGGAGTTGGTGATGGACAGGGAGGCCTGGCGTGCTGCGATTCATGGGGTCGGACACAACTGAGCAACTGAACTGAACTGAACTGATTCAACCATTTAAAAAAAAACAAGGAAATACCATCTGTGATAACATGGATGGACCTTGAGAACATTATGCTAAATGAACTAAATCAGAGACACCAAAAACCGTATGATCTCTTTTACATGTGGAATCTTAAAATAGAAATAAAAACAAAACAAAACCAAGCTCACAGATATACAGAACAGATTGACAGTTACAAGAAGCAGGTAGAGTAGGAGTAGGAGAAATGGGTAAAAATTTTTGTGTGTTTGTTTTTAGTTTAAATAAATTGAATAAAAAATTTGAAAAAAGATAAGTAATAATACAAAGGGTTAGCAAAGATGTAAAGCAATAAGAATTCCCATACACTGCTAATGGGAATGTAAATTCATAAACTAACTTTAGTGAATAATTTGCATTATCTACCTCATGTGAAGAGTTAACTCATTGGAAAAGACTCTGATGCTGGGAGGGACTGGGGGCAGAAGGAGAAGGGGATGACAGAGGATGAGATGGCTGGATGGCATCACTGACTCGATGGACGTGAGTCTGAGTGAACTCCGGGAGTTGGTGATGGACAGGGAGGCCTGGCGTGCTGCGATTCATGGGGTCGCAAAGAGTCAGACACAACTGAGCGACTGAACTGAACTAGAGATGAAGATATGCATATTATTTAAACTATTGGTTTCATTTCTACATATTTTCCTAACAGAAATGTATGCCATGTGCACCAAGAGACATATAAAGGAATAATTATAGTAATATTATTCATAATAAATCTCAATTGAAAAAATGTTTATTAACATTAGAATGGATAATTAAACTGAAATATATCAATACAATTGGTTAATATGCA
>NW_011494926.1:4274146-4275294 GCF_000754665.1 Bison bison bison | reverse complement strand
AATAGAAATTAATGAACTACAGCTCTCAGCAATAAGATATAATTATCTCACAAACATAACATTGAGTGAAAGAAACAAGATGCAAAATATATACATACACTATGATTCCAATTATATAAACTTCAAAAACAAATCTACATGGTGTTACAGAATTCAGGATACTGTTTATCTTTGAGGAAAAGGAAGAGTATACCCAAGGAAACCTGACTTGAAAGAGACACATGGGCCCAGTGTTCATCACAGCACTATTTATGAAGCTAGGACATGGAAGCAACCTAGATGTCAGTCAGCAGATGAATGGATAAGGAAGTTGTGATACAAATACACAATGGAATATTACTCAGCTATAAAAAAGAACACATTTGAGTCAGTTCTAATAAGGTGGATGAACCTAGAGCCTATTATACAGAGTGAAGTAAGTCAGAAAGAAAAAGACAAATACTATACATTAACACGTATATATGGAATTTAGAAGATGGTATGGATGATCCTACATGCAGGGCAGCAAAGGAGACACAGATGTAACGAACAGACTTTTGGGCTACGTGGGGGAAGGAAAGGGTGGGATGATTTGAGAGAATAACATTGAAACACATACATTACCATATCTAAAACAGATGACCAGTGCGAGTTTGACGCATGAAGCAGGGCACCCAAAGCCGGTGCTCTGGGACAACGTAGATGGATAGGGTGGGAAGGGGGGTGGGAGAGGGTTCAGGATCAGGGGAGATATGTATCCCTATGGCCGATTCATGTTGTTCAGTTCAGTTCACTTCAGTTCAGTCGCTCAGTCGTGTCTGACTCTTTGCTACCCCATCGCAGCACGCCAGGCCTCCCTATCCATCACCAACTCCCGGAGTTCACTCAGACTCATGTCCATCAAGTCAGTGATGCCATCCAGCCATCTCATCCTCTGTTGTCCCCTTCTCCTCCTGCCCTCAATCCCTCCCAGCAGCAGAGTCTTTTCCAATGAGTCAACTCTTCGCATGAGGTGGCCAAAGTACTGGAGTTTCAGCTTTAGCATCATTCCCTCCAAAGAAATCCCAGGGCTGATCTCCTTCAGAATGGACTGGTTGGATCTCCTTGCAGTCCAAGGGACTCTCAAGAGTCTTCTCCAACACCACAATTCAAACTCATCAATTCTTCGA
>NW_011494926.1:4273409-4274046 GCF_000754665.1 Bison bison bison | reverse complement strand
CACAGTCCAACTCTCACATCCATACATGACCACAGGAAAAACCAAAGCCTTGACTAGACGAACCTTTGTTGGCAAAGTAATGTCTCTGCTTTTGAAAATGCTATCTAGGTTGGTCATAACTTTCCTTCCAAGGAGTAAGCGTCTTTTAATTTCATGGCTGCAGTCACCATCTGCAGTGATTTTGGAGCCAAAAACATAAAGTCTGACACTGTTTCCACTGTTTCCCCATCTATTTCCCATGAAGTGATGGGACTGGATGCCATGATCTTCATTTTCTGAATGTTGAGCTTTAAGCCAACTTTTTCACTCTCCACTTTCACTTTCATCAAGAGGCTTTTGAGTTCCTCTTCACTTTCTGCCATAAGGATGGTGTCATTTGCATATCTGAGGTTATTGATATTTCTCCCGGCAATCTTGATTCCAGCTTGTGTTTCTTCCAGTCCAGCGTTTCTCATGATGTACTCTGCATATAGGTTAAATAAGTAGGGTGATAATATACAGCCTTGATGTACTCCTTTTCCTATTTGGAACCAGTCTGTTGTTCTATGTCCAGTTCTAACTGTTGCTTCCTGACCTGCATACAGATTTCTCAAGAGGCAGGTCAGGTGGTCTGGTATTCCCATCTCTTTCAGAATTT
>NW_011494926.1:4272935-4273309 GCF_000754665.1 Bison bison bison | reverse complement strand
TGGCAATTTGATCTCTGGTTCCTCTGCCTTTTCTAAAACCAGCTTGAACATCTGGAAGTTCACGGTTCATGTATTGCTGAAGCCTGGGTTGGAGAATGTTGAGCATTACTTTACTAGCATGTGAGACGAGTGCAATTGTGTGGTAGTTTGAGTATTCTTTGGCATTGCCTTTCTTTGGGATTGGAATGAAAACTGACCTTTTCCAGTCCTGTGGCCACTGCTGAGTTTTCCAAATTTGCTGGCATATTGAGTGCAGTACTTTCACAGCATCATCTTTCAGGATTTGAAATAGCTCAACTGGAATTCCATCACCTCCACTAGCTTTGTTCGTAGTGATGCTTTCTAAGGCCCACTTGACTTCACATTCCAGGATG
>NW_011494926.1:4272612-4272835 GCF_000754665.1 Bison bison bison | reverse complement strand
TGAGACGAGTGCAATTGTGTGGTAGTTTGAGTATTCTTTGGCATTGCCTTTCTTTGGGATTGGAATGAAAACTGACCTTTTCCAGTCCTGTGGCCACTGCTGAGTTTTCCAAATTTGCTGGCATATTGAGTGCAGTACTTTCACAGCATCATCTTTCAGGATTTGAAATAGCTCAACTGGAATTCCATCACCTCCACTAGCTTTGTTCGTAGTGATGCTTTCT
>NW_011494926.1:4249286-4272512 GCF_000754665.1 Bison bison bison | reverse complement strand
AGTGATGCTTTCTAAGGCCCACTTGACTTCACATTCCAGGATGTCTGGCTCTAGGTCAGTGATCACACCATTGTGATTATCTGGGTCGTGAAGATCTTTTTTGTACAGTTTTCTGTGTATTCTTGCCAGAAAGAATACACAGAAAGAATGAAGGGATGGAGCCAAAGCAAAAACAATACCCAGCTGTGGATATGACTGGTGATAGAAGCAAGGTCCGATGCTGTAAAGAGCAATATTGCATAGGAACCTGGAATGTCAGGTCCATGAATCAAGGCAAATTGGAAGTGGTTAAACAAGAGATGGCAAGAGTGAATGTAGACATTCTAGGAATCAGCGAACTCAAATGGACTGGAATGGGTGAATTTAACTCAGATGACCATTATATCTACTACTGTGGGCAAGAATTCCTCAGAAGAAATGGAGTAGCCATTATGGTCAACAAAAGAGTCCGAAATGCAGTACTTGGATGCAATCTCAAAAACAACAGAATGATCTCTGTTTGTTTCCAAGGCAAACCATTCACTATCACAGTAATTCAAGTCTATGCCCCAAACAGTAACGCTGAAGAAGCTGAAGTTGAATGGCTCTATGAAGACCTACAAGACCTTTTAGAACTAACACCCAAAAAAGATGTCCTTTTCGTTATAGGGGACTGGACTGCAAAAGTAGGAAGTCAAGAAACACCTGGAGTAACAGGCAAATTTGGCCTTGGAATATGGAATGAAGCAGGGCAAAGACTAATAGAGTTTTGCCAAGAAAATGCACTGGTCATAACAAACACCCTCTTCCAACAACACAAGAGAAGACTCTACACATGGACATCACCAGATGGTCAACACCGAAATCAGATTGATTATATTCTTTGCAGCCAAAGATGGAGAAGCTCTATACAGTCAACAAAAACAAAACCAGGAGCTGACTGGCTCAGATCATGAACTCCTTATTACCAAATTCAGACTTAAATTGAAGAAAGTAGGGAAAACCCTAGACCATTCAGGTATGATCTAAATCAAATCCCTTATGATTATATAGTGGAAGTGAGAAATAGATTTAAGGGCCTAGATCTGATAGAGTGCCTGATGAACTATGGAATGAGGTTCGTGACATTGTACAGGAGACAGGGATCAAGACCATCCCCATGGAAAAGAAATGCAAAAAAGCAAAATGGCTGTCTGGGGAGGCCTTACAAATAGCTGTGAAAAGAAGAGAAGTGAAAAGCAAAGGAGAAAAGGAAAGATATAAGCATCTGAATGCAGAGTTCCAAAGAATAGCAAGAAGAGATAAAGCCTTCCTTGGCGATCAATGCAAAGAAATAGAGGAAAACAACAGAATGGGAAAGACTAGAGATCTCTTCAAGAAAATTAGAGATGCCAAGGGGACATGTCATGCAAAGATGGGCTTGATAAAGGACAGAAATGGTATGGACCTAACAGAAGCAGAAGATATTAAGAAGAGGTGGCTAGAATACACAGAACTGTACAAAAAAGATTCATGTCGAGGTATGGCAAAAAACTATCACAATATTGTAAAGTAATTATCCTCCAAATAAAATACATAAATTAAGTTGAAAAAGTAAAAAACAAGGAAGAGTATAGTGATTAGGAAGAGGCCTGAAAGGAGGTTCTGGATGCTGGCAAAGTTTTATTTCTTGATCTTCTGAAAAGTTATAAAGGTGATTGCCTTAGGATAACATGTATAGGTTTGTGCACTATGAACTTTAAAACAATTTAGAAACAAAAAAAATATAAAAAAAAGTCAAGCAGAAATGAAAAAATAGAAAAAATTAATACAATCTTAGCATTTTAAAAAATTCTCATTGAAATTTGTTTCAAAATACAAAACATGAGATAGCATCTAGACATCAGCATCTAGACTGAAAGATATTATGAAAATTAATACACCATAGACCAAAAAAAAAACCCTTAAATACTCAAAGAGAATAGAGAAACTTCAACATATGTCTAATAAGCATAAGTCTAACGAGCAACATATGTCTAATAAGAAGAATAAAATCGTAGAAAAAGCATTAAAGAAATATAGTCAAGAATTTTTTAAAATTGAAATATCTGACTCCTAGGATGAATAAAAATCACTCCATAACTAAGCATATGATAGAAAAATCAAAGAATGTCAAGGTAAGGATAAAATCTTAAAAATTACCAGATAGAAAAGACAACCTACCAATAAAAGAACAATTATACAGTAGATTTCCCTTTAGCAACAATGTATGCTAGAATACAATGCATGCATGCTAAGTTGCTTCAGTCGTGCCTGTCTCTTCACGACCCCATGGACTGTAGCCATCCAGACTCTTCTGTCCATGGAATTCTCCAGGCAAGAATACTGGTGTGGGTTGCCATTTCCTTCCCCATAGAATACAATGGCATTTCTCAAATTTCCAAGAGAAAATAAGCGAACCTGCAGTTTTAAATCCAGATAACTTATCACAGCCAACACAATAAAAACATCTTCAGATATCAAAGACTGAGTTCACCACTCACAGGCTCTCAGAAACAAAATTATTAAAGAATATATACATATATTTCTCCAAAACTATCAGTCTCCCATAGACCTTCACTCCCTATCCTTTCCTATTATTTTTGAATCATGTCTACCAAGCAAAGAATTCTCTTTCCAAAACTCTCAATATATTTACCTTCTTTTCCTTCTCCTGAATCACTCCAAATAATTACCAAACCTGAATGAATACCTTTTTTTTTCTCTTTGCTATTGCACCTAAGGGCTTCCCTGCTGGTTCAGACGGTAAAGAATTCATATGCAACGCAGGAGAGCTGGGTTTGATCCCTGGGTCAGGAAGATCCACTGGAGGAGGATTGGCAACCCCCTCCAGTATTCTTGCCTGGAAAATTCCATGGACAGAGGAGCCAGGCGGGCTTGAGTCCCTGGGGTCGCAGAGTTGGACACGACTGCGCAATAAACACACACACACACACAGCGCCTACACTATAGGTACTGCCGCTGCTGCCGCTGCTGCTGCGTCGATTCAGTCGTGTCCGACTCTGTGCGACCCCATAGACGGCAGCCCACCAGGCTCCCCCGTCCCTGGGATTCTCCAGGCAAGAACACTGGAGTGGGTTGCCATTTCCTTCTCCAGTGCATGAAAGTGAAAAATGAAAGTGAAGTCGCTCAGTCGTGTCCGACTCTTAGCGACACCAAGGACTGCAGCCTACTAGGCTCCTCCGTCCATGGGATTTTCCAGGCAAGAGTACTGGAGTGGGGTGCCACGGGTACTGTTGAAAAAAAAATAGAAGAGAGGAAACAAAAGAAAAAGAAAAGAAATCCACTAATTTTGAGCCACCTAAATTACACTCAACTAGGGTCTTTATGTCTGCCGAACATTTCATTTACTTACATCCAATCATCTCCACTTTACATTCATCATGTTAGTTATTTCAACCTTCTTGTTCTTCCCTCAAGCCCTTCATTTTTATTCTTTATTGTTAGTAAAATTGCTTTCACTTCTCAAGGGGAAAAATATATATATACCACCTCAAACTTGGACTTCCCTGATGGCTCAGCAGTAAAGAATCTGCCTTCATTGCAGGAGACACAGGAGATATGGGTTCAGTCCCTGGGTTGGAAAGAATCCCCTGGAGTAGAAAGTGGCAACCCAATCCAGTATTCTTGCCTGGAGAATCCCATGGACTAAGGAATCTGGCAGACAACAGTCCATGGAGTTTCAAAAAGCCAGACACAACCGAGTGACTAAGCATTGACTCAAATTTATCTTTTACTGTGAGGCCAAAATCAAAATGAATGCAATTGAAAGTGTGTCTCTCTGTTATGGAAGTCACATACTAAGCTCTTTAAGCCCTTAGTAGAACAGTGTTTGTAAGTGTTTATAACGGCGATGCTCTATACATCATCATCATCAAATAACTGTAGCAATAATACAATAATTTTATTTAGAAACAAAGAACTTCCACAAATATTCTCATTCTTGTTAGTTCAGGTTTATTATCTCCAGTCATCATACAGGGCATGATTTTCCTAAAATCACAGTTATCTATATGCAGAACGGAACCCAGAACCCATGTCCTCCATTTCCAGATCCAGTCCTTTGTTCTATACTGACAGCATATGCCAAGATACTATTGTTTTATCCAATTCCTTCAGAACAGAATAATCTTGCAGGTAGTGTATTTAAATTGTAATGTTAAAAATATTATTAGAAAAAAATTTTACATTACTATATTAAACATTTCTCTTAATAAAGCTATCAGTCAGATGAAAAAATAGGGGCAAAGAGCTACTTATCAGCTATACAGGTACAAAACTTGCCTGCCAATGCAGGAGATGTGGGCTTGATCCCTGGATAGGGAAGACTCCCTAGAGAAGTAAATGTCAATCCACTCCAGTATTCTTGCCTGGAGAACACCATGGGCAGAGAAGCCCAGGGGGCTACAGTCCATGGGGTCACAAAAGAGTCGGACACAACTTAGTGACTAAATGAAAACAACTGTATATTTGGCTATCCTTTTTCTCCCCAGTGAAACCCTTCCTCCTACTCAATGTCACTTGTTATCATTGATGTCAAAAGCTATGTTTGCTCATTTACAAGAAAGTAATTTCAGGTCTACTAGTGAAACGCAGAACTCTTTTTTTCTAAAATTCAGTCATAATGCTATACCAATCCTGCCAGCAAAAATACTTAAATGCCGGTAAACTCAAAGAAAACACTTCATTTTTTATTATCTCCTGCTATAAATAAACAGAAAATTAAAATTCTTCAAACTAGATTTCATCGCTGGGTTCTTGACTCCCACTGAAATCAATGAGAGACTGCATGTGCATTTATAAAAGATATTTAGCTTTTTTAATTTAGAGGGAATAGAGAGAATTTTAAAAAGGACTTTTGGAGCAAAATCAAAAGAAATAATTTGTTCAATTAGTTATAGTTTATTGGCAAAATAAAAAGCTTATATGGCTGATAAATTTGTTGGTCTGCTTCTAGTTGATAAACTGGAAAACTGGAGTTAGGAACAAAACCAAACACTGAATTATGAGAAAGGACTGCACTGGGAGAAAGGGATGCTGCTTTGTGGCTATAAAGACCTGGTGACAAATCCTGAGCTTTGCATAGTTGACATTCGCTCAGAATAACACAGAATGTGGTAGAGTTAGGATTCAGACTCAACCAGTTCACCTCACCTGCTGTGGTCTGAACTCAGAGTTCAAGGACTGGTTGCCCAGGGGCCAAAACTGACTCATAGCATATTTCATTATGCCTTTATAGCATTCTGGGCTTCCCTGGTGGCTCAGAGGTTAAAGCGTCTGCCTGGAATGCGGGAGACCAGGGTTCGATCCCTGGGTCAGGAAGATCCCCTGGAGAAGGCAATGGCAACCCACTCCAGTACTCTTGCCTGGAGAATCCCATGGAGGGAGGAGCCTTGCAGGCTACAGTCCATGGAGTTGTAAAGAGTTGGACGTGACTGAGCGACTTCACTTTATAGCATTCTAAAATTAAAACATTTTATTGAAGGTCTGGTTTGTGAAACATTTCTAATTGGTGAAAAATGGGAAATTCAAGCAATAGTTAGCTGACATAATGTGGCGGTGGATGCCTGGAGTAAAATAGTGGCTGCCCCTTTAGATAAAGCGTGTGCTCCCCGACCCCCAGGACTGCACACTGCACGACACCCGTCTGCTTCACTGACCATCATCACCTGCCGGGCTCCCAAAGGTCTTGGGGACCAAGACTCTGAACACTCCCTCTTAGCAAGGTCTGTCATCTTTCTGAGTCTCATTGACACCATCTCGTGAGATGAGAATATCAAGGCTACCATATACTGCCATGAGGAACAGGCCCAAAAGTGTACATACAGCACTGGGTAAATAAACCATGACAATTATCATCACATTTTTATTAGTAAAAGCATGAAAACTAAGTGAAAGGAATCAACTTTAGGCATCTTGAAAAAATTTTGTTTATGCTGATAGCAGCCAATTAGTGTTTAAGTCGAAAATGTGTTGATCTAAAACTAACTTGCTACCAGATAAACAAATAAAATCCAAGCAAACAAAAAATCTCAAATATTTTTTGAGCAGGTTCTATGTGTAAAGCATCTTATCACACAACCCCCTAAAGAAAGTTTAGGAGGCAGAGGCAGATATGCAAATAGCTAATTCTAGATAACTGGCTACAGAAGTGCAAAGAAAATATATTATTCATGCTTTTATTTATACCTAACCTTTCTATAAAAAGTATATACATAGAAGGCCATCAGGCTGAAGTAAACAGCTAGAATATCAGAGAAAGCAGTTGAAGCTAGAAGTGGGTGTCACCTACAGCCATTTGGTTCAGGGTGTTCAGGGACCAAAAGCTGAAAGAGAAACACAATCCAGTATAAGTTCCAAAGTGTCCATAAGAATAGGAACTTACTAGTAGCTCAGGAAGAAGCATAACTTTTCTGATACTAAGCTCCAAGAAAAATATACTCTCACAATCACGCTTTTAATAAGAACTGGGTATTGGAGAGGCTGCATTTATGATTTCCAGCAAAACCTCAGATTGCTATCTCAGGGGTCAGTTAACTTTTTTTACAAGGACCAGGTGGTAAATATTTCAGTCTTTGTGGGCTATATGGCTTCTCTTGCTACTATTCAACTCTGACATTATAATGGGAAAGCAGTCAAGGACAATATGTAAACAAACGTGAGGGCTGTGTTTCAATAAAACATAATTTACAAAAACAAGCAGCAGGATGGGTTTGGCTCATAAGCTGTAGTTTACCAGCCTGTGGTCTATGTTGTTAATTAAAAGCAGAGTTGTCAATTTCCAAGATATTGTTTGAGAGTTATATTAGTGAAAAAATGAAGCTGTTTTTAAGCAATTGATTGTTTCATAGAGCTGAACACCTACTCTCCTTGGCTTAGAGCAGAGTAGAAGTGGATCAAAATTTATTTAAACATGAAATCTGGTCCTTCTTGCCTTAAGAAGATATGTTGGCTGTCTACAACCTTGCAAGGAGTGACTGAGATCTCATGGTTCAGAAATGATAATGCCAGTTCCAAAAAGAACTATGAAACCAATTTAATAATTGGCCCTGGACACGTTTTCTGGAGTGGCAGAGCATCACTGGAAGAGGAGTTCTCAGTTTTCATGACAGTGAAAGTCACTCAGTCCTGTCTGACTCTTTGCAACCCCATGGACTATACAGTCCATGGAATTCTCTAGGCTAGAATACTGGAGTAGGTAGCATCTCCCTTCTCCAGGGGATCTTCCCAACCCAGAGATCGAACACAGGTCTCCCGCATTGCAGGCAGATTCTTTATCAGCTGAGCCAACAGGGAAGCCAGAACACTTTTCCAGAACATTTTCCAAAAAGTTCTGAGGAAATTGGAGATCTTAAAAAGTAAGGATTTTGTTGGTGTTGTTTTGTTCCTATACTGGGCAGTGACTAAAAACGCTCTTCATTTCTATGCTCAATCTCTGCATATTTAGAGTCAAGAGTTTGGTAATTTCATAATGTCATGCTAGGCCATCTCAATCAGAAAGAATCATCTCCTCTAGTCTTTTTGCCAAATGAAAATTCAAGAAATTCTACGTATGAAAGTGATCATTCCAGCACCAGGCACTTAGTAGAAAGTTTGTTGAATTTGAATCTGTATCTTCAGAGAGAGGCAAAATTAATTTCAGCTCAACAATTACTGAAATATGCAGAGAATAGAGTAATCAATAGAGTTTAGAGAAGTCAGGGAAGGCTTCACTGAGGATGTTCCATTTGACTGAAGTCTTAATAGAATCAGACACACACCAAATCAACAAAGCTGTCTGTCTACCCTGATAGGTCCCTGTCAACGACACATATGAGAAAGTTTAAAGTCTAAGTTAGGATGGAAAAAGAGTGAACATTGTTAGTAAGCACTCCACTAACTATGGAGTTAGTGAGGGGCAGCGGGTACAAGCAAAGGCATGTGGGATAAGGAAGCATGGAAGGTTCTAGAACTGAAGGAACTCTATTTTGATGTGAAGAGGCTATGAGAGACAAGACTGGAGAGGTAAGTAGATGCTATGGAGTTAAAAGAAATGTTGAGGCAGAGTCACACCACTAGTGAGGGCCTCCATCTCAGAGCTAAGATTCTATAGGAGACTTATCTGTGAAAATGGATCAGACGATCCCCAAGGTGCCTGCCCTTGTTTGCAGTCCTGAGAAATAGAGAGAATGGGTCAGCAGCAGAAGTCTATACATCATCTTGTCTCATCTTCAAGGTCAGGGGCACAGATCCAAGAAGGATGAGTAAGTGCTAAGTGTCCTGATTCTTTGCGACCGCACGGACTGTAGCCCACCAGGCTCCTCTGTCCATGGGATTCTCCAGGCAAGAATACTGGAGTGGGTTGCCATGCCATCCTGCAGCAGATCTTCCTGACCTAGAGATCGAACCTGCGTCTCTTTTGTCTCCTGCATTGGCAGGTGGGTTCTTTACAACTAGCACCACCAAGAAGGATAAAGATTCCTTAATCATAGAAAGGATGCCCCACAAAGTAGAGAGGGAGATGAGTCAGTGTTCTCCTGGCACCAAAGACCACAGACCCAGCATCTTTTAAGAAGCCATTCAGTGCAGGTCCTCAGGCTCCCGGTCTTCTTGAACCTTCACCAGGTTTAAAATGAACTGCAGTAACTTGTTCTTTGGCCTGAATGAAAAGGGCTGGGGTAACAAAACAATGAAAGTATCCCTCTTTTTTCTTCACTTCCCCACTGGGTTCTCCCTTTGGTCACTGGAATCAGTTACAGCTGCTTCCCTGAGGCTGGCTACCTTCGCTTTGGCTGCTGGCCTCAGAGGTAAAACGTGCAGCCTGTAGCCCTACTCTGCACTCAGCCTTGACTCACGTGAGGAAGGCTGTCTCACCTTTGGAAAAGTGACTCACACTACTGCCTGCTCCAAATGAAAAAGCTGTCTCTTAAATAATGCTATGAAGTTCAGACATAATCACTCTAGCACTTGAAAACATAATGCTCTTGTTTCATTGTGATCTCTTCGTGGGTTCCTAGACCTCAAGCTCCACAGGTAATGTCACAAATTCACATGTTATCTCTGAAAATCAGATTCAGTAGCTGCAGCTCTGATTTACCTAAAAAGGGGCGTTACAGGGGAAAGAAAAGAAAAACAACATATTCATGTAACCAGACAGCTCCCTGTCAATGACACATACGAGAAAGCTTAAAGTCTAAGTTACCATGGAAAAAGAGTGAACGTTGTATATTAGCAACTTGTCTTCCATACCTTTTTTCCCTTTGTCAGGGATCTTTATGATAATTTTTACCTGTCCCCATTTTTACCACAGGACTTGTCAACAGGCAAAGTAGCACATAAAGTGGTGGTCGGTACAATAGGAGATACGAGACAATGTGGTGCCGTGAGAAGAGTCAGCAGTCACGGGAGCAGACTGTTTCCATGCAGAGCCCGGTTTGAAGCCTGCAATTATTAGTTAGGTGACCTGTGTATCAGTACATCAAGTTCACTGAGGCTCTGTTTCCTTTTTATTTTCTTTGAATTGAAGTGTAGTCAATTTACAATGCTATATTTGTTTCTGCTGTACAACAAAGGGATTCCATTTTATATATATATGTGCAGATTCTTCTCCAGATTCTTTTCCATTATAATTTACTACAAGATATTGAGTATAGTTTTCCCTGTGACACACAGTAGGTTCTTATTTATTTTATATGTATACTAGTTTGTATGTGCTAATCCCAAACTCCTAATTTATCCCTCCCTCCCCCTTCTCCTATGGCAACCATAAACTTGTTTTCTATGTCTGTGAATCTGTTTTGTTTCGTAAATAAGTTCATTTGTATCATTTTTTTAGGCTCCACAAATAAGTGATATTACATGATGTTTGTCTTTGTTGGTTTGATTTACTTCACTTGGTATAATCATCTCTAGGTCCATCATCAACTCAATGACGTGAGTTTGAGCAAACTCCAGGAGACAGTAAAGGACTGGGAAGCCTGGCATGCTGCAGTCCATGGGGTCACAAAGTGTCAGACACAACTGAGTGACTGAACAATGACAACAATCCATGTTGCTGCAAATGACATTATTTCATTTTTTTAATGGCTGAGCAACATTCCAATGTGTGTGTGTTGGCACATGATATGTATAGTGAAGTGAAGTCGCTCAGTCGTGCCCGACTCTTTGTGACCCCATGGGCTGTAGCCCACCAGGCTCCTCCATCCATGGGATTTTCCAGGCAAGAATACTAGAGTGGGTTGCCATTGCCTTCTCCAGGAGATCTTCCCGACCCAGGGATTGAACCTGGGTCTCCAGCACTGTAGGCAGATGCTTTACCATCTGAGCCACCAGGGAAGTCTCCATGATATGTATGTATGTATGTGTGTATGTATATATATATATATATATATACACACACACACACACACCTATCTTCTTTATCCATTCATTTAGTAATGGACATTTAGGTTGCTTCCATGTCTTGGCTATTGGCTATTGTAAATAGTGCTGTCTATAAACATCAGAGTGCATATACCTTTTCGATTAGAGCCTTCTCCAAATATGTGCCCAGAAGTTGGATTGCAAGATCTTAGGGCAAATCTACTTTTTAATTTTTTAAGGAATCTCCATACTGTTCTTCATAATAGCTACTTCAACTTACATTTCCACCAACAGGATAGCAGAGTTCCCTTTGCTCCACACCCTCTCCAGCATTTATTATTTGTAGACTTTTTGACAATGGCTTGAGGTTCTATTTCTTACCATCATATGTAGTTCATAAGATTGTGAAGACTAATGCAGATCCTCCAAGAAGCAGGCATCAAGAAAGTTCATTAAGGGAAACATCTAGAGGTAACTTGAGGAGGAAACAGGAGGAGGTAGGAAGAGCCTTCAGACCACAATGCTTTCTGGCATTTGAGAAGAGAGGCAAGAAAAGGAAGATTGGGTGGAAGCATCCGGATTGTAGATCTAAAAAAGTAGAAGGTTCAGCAAGGCCAGTGGAGAGTACTCAAGATTCAGAGGCTCCTCAGAGAACACTCCTTCTTTCAGATACACATCTGCTGTGGCATCCCTGCTTCTCTCAGCCATTGACTGGGAGCAGCCCATGGAAGTGTAGCCTTGTGATATTGTGACTTAAGAAAAGAAATATGTACTTGGTCCTTGTATCATTTCTGACATGTGTGTTCATGTCCCTTCAGTTATGTCTGACTCTTTGTGACCTGCATAGACTACAGCCTGCCAGGCTCCTCTGTCCATGGGATTCTCCAGGCAAGAATACTGGATGGGCTGCCAGAATCTCCCCCATAGGGTGCAGAGCTCCTAAAAGCCTTGGAATTTTCTAAGATGAGAGCCTAAAGGTGTCTTTTGTTACGTTGATGAGGTTACATTTGCAATGCCCCTAGGTCACCTAAGGATGGGGTGACCAATCCCATCAATCCTTCAAACCAACCTTGAGATTTGTTATTGTTGTTTACTCGCTAAAAGTCATATCCAGAACTTTTGCAGCTCCATGGACTGTAGCCCTTCAGGCTCCTCTGTTGGTGGAATTTTCCAGGCAAGAATACTGGATGAGGTTGCCATTTCCTCCTCTAAGGGATCTTCTCAATCTAGGGATTAAACCTGTATCTTTCGTGTCTCCTGCATTGGCAGGCAGATTCTTTTCCACTGCGTCACCTGGCAAGCAACCTTGTGATTAGAGGGTTGGAAACGTCAATTTAGAGCATTGGAAATTTCAATTCGACAGTGGTTAAGAATCCACCTGCCGATGCAGGAGGTGAGGGTTCAATCCCTAGCTCTGGAAGGCCTCCTAGAAAAGGAAATGGCAACTCACAGCAGCATTCTTGCCTGGGAAATGGACAGAGGAGGCTGGCAGATTACAGTCCCTGGGGTAGCAAAGAGTCGGATTCTTTGCCATGTAAGTCCCTCAGACTTAGGGACTAGACAACAACAATAACACCCAGGAGGCAAAAGGGGCTGGAAATCAAGATCAATTGCCAATGGCTGATGATTTAATCAACCGTGCCCATGTGATGAAGTCTCCATAAAAAACCCCAATAGATGAGGATTCAAAGATTTTCTGAGCTGGTGAACACATGCAGGTGCCAGGAGAGTGGTGCACTGGGAGAAGGCATGGAAGCGCCACACTTTCCCCATATTTGCCCTGTGCATCTCTTCCATCTGCCTGTTTCTGAGTTACATCCTTTTATGATAAACCAATAATGGACAATCTAGTAAGTAAAATGTATCGCTGAGACCTCTGAGCCACTCTAGTAAATTAATCCGACCCAAGGAGAGAGTCATTGGAACTTCTGATTTATAGCCAGCTGGCCACAGTAAGGTTAACAACTTGGGCTTTCGACTGGCATCTGAAAACAGTTCTGAAGGGCTACACCCTCAATCTATGGGATCTGACACTATCTCCAAGTAGACTGGAGTGTCTAATTGTCCAAATGTCAGAACTGAGTTGAATTATGAGACACCCAGCTGGTCTTTGACAATTGTTTTGTGGCATAGGAAACCCCCACCCCTACACACACACATACACACACACACACACACAATTAGAATTGCTGACCAGAGCCCTTTAGGCCTCCATGCAGACTTAGTGATGGACTTCAGAGCCCAGCAACTGGAGCTAGATAATTATACTCTTTGCTAAAAAAAAAATCAGAAAGGAGTACCTTCATAGCCACCACCAAATGCATATGGAAGCACTTTGCTCTATAACTGTCATATAGAAGTCAATCAATAAATGTATCTTTCCCTCTTAGATGTCAGACATTTGTTCATAGGTTGAATGAAGAGGATAGTCTCTAGGGTTTTGATCAAATTTGAGAGGTAAGTTGACCTTTGGTTGATGAATTGCACTGTACAAATTGGTAACGTCTCATTCAAATTTGAAATAAAGTGTTTTTCGTTATAAAGATTGAGGCAAGAAGAGGATAAAAGGTGAGCACCCTTAAAACAAATACAAATTGCCCATCCCCACTCACCATCAAGAGCGGAGGTCCAAAATCACAACTTCATGCCCACATTTATGGGTCAAGGGTCAAAATGTCTCCAGCCAGTATACACCAGCTTACATCCTGAGCAGCATGTTTTCAAGTGATAAATTCCTACTCTTCTGGCTTCCATATGTTGATAAAACATTTCATTTCCTGATATCCAGTGAAACCATCTGCTGCGCTGAATCTTGATCCTCTCAGCTACTGCACCTTTCAACACGGGAGACCTTGAAATATATGCAAATCACTGCATAAAGCATTAAATTCATAATAGGTACTCAATAAGTTATGACTAATATCTTTCCTAGATATTAGCCATAGGAAAATATGTAGGAAAGGTAGGTTTACATGCAATGTATATCACTTACTCCCCCAAAAAACTGCAACTGTAAACATCTACAATAATTAATGCCATTACAGTTGCTTAGAAAATATATGACTGTGAGTTTATAAATAGCTTAAAATAGTAAAATTTTAAAATAATGATAAATAGACTTCTTAAAGCTGGGAGGAGTGGTGCTTTCTGTCTCAGATTCCATCCCATGGCATACACTTATTGAATTGTACATGTAAAATTAGAAGGAAAATGCTACCAAATATTTGCTACCAGTTGCTTTCTAGCAGCTTCCAGATCAAAGCACTGCTAATCTTTACAAACCATGAGCAGAGCATCGGCATTAGATATTTTTCCTACATTTTCTTTAATATTTTCTTAGTTTATTTCATACTTTGATTTTGCATGCCTGAGTCCGAGTGTGCACTCCTTTTTCAACCAAATTGACTTATTCTTTCCCCTAGGAAACAGGGCCTTCTCTGAAATGTATGGATCCTCTCCTGCCAAGAAGAGAAAAGTCTTCCTATCTTAATCAGGTCAAGGCCCCTCCTTGCTAGGCCCAGAGGTTACTCAGCAGTAGCTGGTACAGAGAATGATTCCTGGCTCTGCAACTGTCTGTTACCATGGAGACATGCTAATTAGTGGGTGATGAGAAAGCAGAGGAGTTCAGGGTCTATGAAACCATGAGACAGAAAGGGAAATGAATGGAAAAATATGGATGAAGAGAAATTAGGGGATCTTACAGGGCAAATTGTATGTTAAAAAGTCTTGGAATGAAAGGTCCTGATGACGAGGTGGAAAAGGATTACAGGGAAAGAATATCAATGACAAAGATCTGTAGATTTTGAGTTGGAAGAAATGTAGGGGAAAGACTCTAGCTTAAGCGAAGAAATGGAAAACTCCAATTGTTCCAAGTACAAAATCACAAGATCACAGAATGTTAAAGACCCAAGTTTTGTAGGTGTTGAGTGACAGGATTATTTTTTTCTAAAGGGAAGGAAGTGTGACATTCAGGGCCATCAAAATAGACTGCAAATCTCTGCAGACACTTCTCTGTAATAACTTGAATTCACATTCACCAGCTCATCATAATATGCTGGGTAGAGTGTCAATGTGCCAAGGCATGGGATTTTTTTCACTTTTCTGAGCAAAATGTGTCTTTAGACTTTTATATCAAGACCTCCAAGGAATAAGAGTGTAGGAAAGGAATATAGCTGGGATTTAAGGATCCATGTTTTAAAAAGACAATATAGAGATAAAATTGTTTTACTTAAGGGTATACAATGCTTCCCAGATGGGGCTAGTGGTAAAGAACCTGCCTGCCAATGCAGGATACTTAAGAGAGAGACACAGGTTCGATCTCTGGGTCAAAAAGATCCCCTGGAGAAGGGCATGGCAACACTCTCCAGTATTCTCGCCAGGAGAATCCTATGGACAGAGGAGCCTGGTGGGCTGTGGTCTATAAGGTCACAAAGAGTAGGACGCGACTGAAGCAACTTTGCACACACATAAGGGCATACAAGTACTTACGTACCTTGGGCATTTTGGGAACTTGACTAGTTGATAACATCTATCTTCTAAAGAGATCATTTCACATTACATTAATATAAATATTTTCTATTTTGCTTACTTTATTGTACATTCTTTATAATACATTACTGCTGTACTACACTCGATCTGTTGACACATTTTGAAAGAGAGACATTTTATGCAAATAGAACAATATTGTTGATATTCTAGAAAACAGAGTAAGCAAGTCACTAGTAAAGGCCAAGGATTTACGACCAGAATCAGCCCCATATGAAGGAAGATAACTGGCCTGCTGAGTTAATTGGAAGAGAATTACATAGTTAGGTGAGTCTCATGTGCAAAGCTATTCTCATCTGCCCTCGTACATGATCAAATTCACAGCATTCTGGACCTTGGAAATTTCCCCCAACCTTGGATTTCCCTGCCCTTAAATTTCTACATGTACCATCTTCTCAGGCAGTTTTCCACCTTAAAGATTCTCTTTCATCCTTTAAACCCAAATCAAATACCAGAGGCCTGACTACCCCCTCATGAGTATTTAGCAGTGAGTGTCCTTCTCAATGCCTGGATTCCCTGATGGCTCAGAAGGTAAATAATCCACCTGCAGTGTAGGAGACCTTTGTTCAATCCCTTGGTCAGGAAGATCACCTAGAGAAGGGAATGACTACCCACTCCAGTGTTCTTGCCTGGAGAATTCCATGGACAGAGGAGCCTGGTGGGCTACAGTTCATGGGGTAGCTGAACCTGAAGCACTTTGTACCTTTAGGAGTTTAATTCCTGACACTCTGGCTACTTTTAAAAATAACTGTCTATTCTGTACTACAAACTCCTTAAGTATAGAGACTATATTCCATGCAACTTTATATTTTCCAGTATCCCCAGTGCTTGGAAAATAGCAGGTGCTTATTAAATATTTATTGGATGAGTATTTTAGTAAATTATAACCAATGACTAATTTGTATAGCATTTAAATTTTACAAAGGACTTTTGTGCCTCTGGAGTGTAAGCTTCTTAATTGTCTGTGCCTCTCTTGCTCACTTCTGTCTTTAGGACATCAACTCAACAGGTGCTCGGTTAAAATGCGTTAATGAATATCCAGATCCAGAGTATCCAGAGACCCTGTCTTCCTTTCCAAATTAATAGTTTCTCAGCAACATGAGAACACTTAAAAATGTCTTTTATCTGTCAGTAGAGATCATGGACAGAGGAGCCTGGTATGCTACAGTCCATGGGGTCGCTAAGAGTCCGACACAACTGAGCGACTTCACTTTCACTTTTCACTTTCACTTTTCACTTTCATGCATTGCAGAAGGAAATGGCAACCCACTCCAGTGTTCTTGCCTGGAGAATCCCAGGGACGGGGGAGCCTGATGGGCTGCCGTCTATGGGGTTGCACAGAGTCGGACACGACCGAAGTGACTTAGCAGCAGCAGCAGCAGAGATCAAACTCTACCAATACAAGTTTATTCAAAGATAGCCTTTTATTTTTTTTTATTTTAAACGTTTTATTTTATACTGGAGTACAGCCAATTAACAATGCTGTGATAGTTTCAGGTGGACAGTGAAGGGCCTCGGCCACACATATACACGAATCCATTCTCCCCTACACTCTCCTCCCTATGGAGAGGAGGAAAACTTAATGGTAACCTTTAAGGCTGATACTTACTGGTAACCTTTTCTAGTTAGTGAATTTCTCCCCCAAACTGACAAAGGCCATGACAAAAGACTTGAACATTCTACAAGTCACGGTGGGTCCCCAAAATAACTCAAGCTCTCTTCAGTTGTGTGAACACACGGTTAGTCTAGAACTGGATTCCAGATTCTGACACCAGCCTCGGGGTGTGGACAGGAGTGGGACCCCCTGCTGGTTGAGGAAGCAAGAGCACCGACCCTCTACAGCCTGTTGACTTCATTCTCTATCACTCTGCCTTCTCTAAAGTCTTTTCATCAAGATAATAAAAATCACCGTATCAATGAATGTGCCATGCTGTGCTCAGTTGATCATTCCTGTCCAGCTCTTTGAGACCCTGTGGACTGTAGCCCTCCAGGCTCATCTCTTCACAGGATTCCCCAGGCAAGAATACTGCAGTGGATTGCCGTGTCCTCCTCCAGGGTATCTTACTGACCCAGGCAGTGAATCTGCATCTCCTGTACCCTGCATTGCAGGCAGATTCTTAACCCTCTGAGCCACCTGGAAAGCCCAAATCAATGACTATTACACTGCACGTGTGTTTGAAAAAGCACCATTTGAGGGAAGGAGCATCATGGTCTGAACTGCCCTTCCTGCTTTCCTCCCAGTCATATTTCTGCATTACAAAGATGTGTTAAAAAAGTATTTGGATTCACAGGCATAGCAAACATAAAAATCCAGATCATTCTCTAATCCCAAGAGATCTCCTCCATCCATCATGCAAGATTATCCAGACTCCCACAATACGAAGCACTGCAGGTGAAGAATTTAACAGTTCACATTTTTACAAAATCATGTTAGCACTCACCATCTAAGAATACTGAGAATGGGACACAGGGAAGATCTTTCAGATGGCACAGAGGGAAAAGGGGGGTCTACAGGGCCCTGGGAAGGAGGGCAGACTGGGTGGTGATGCTTTATCAGAAGATAGGCTGAGAATACTAAGTAACTGAGGACCACAAGGTTGAGCAGATGAAAGAAAGGGAGTCAGGAAAGGAGGATGGAAAGAACTAAATACAAATTCAGTTATCACACAGTTTTGATTCAGGACAACCGCAGTGAAAATCAAAACTAGGTCATCTTGCTCTAGGCCGCTACACATAAAAACATGGCATGGCCCTTAGAGTATGTGCTACATCAGACCATCTCCTTTTATCAAAACATGTGGCAATTATTTGCTTTTCATGGGGTATATTTGCCTATTTTTAATGTGCTCTATTAGGTGATAAACCCAGGGGTCTTCAGAAAGGAGTTTCAAATGGGAAAGGATTTCGTAGAATTTGAAATGAAAAAGATTTCCCAAATTTCTAAATTTTATTGCCATGCATTTAACTTGTTTCACATCTACAATTGCTCCACTTATTAGGACATGAGTAGACCAGGGTATGGAGAAGGAAATGGCAACCCACTTCAGTACTCTGGCCTGGAGAGTCTCATGGACAGAGGAGTCTGGCAGTCTACAGTCCACGGGGTCGCAGAGAGTCAGACATGGCTGGAGCAACTTAGCACGCACACAGATCAGGGTAAATCCATTACCTCAAAGCATAAAACCCTAGGTTGTCATCACAGTTATCAACACAGTTTCACCTCTACATATGTCAGGCAGCACCCTTGGTATCTGGTTATGAAGAGACAGTTTATGAAAACTCTTGGGTATGACATAATTACTGCTTTAACCTCACAGAAAATATTTTTGCAAATTTTCAAAAAACTCCATTTCTCAGACCAACAGACCATTTATATTTAGGGGATAACATATATTTTCCCTGATAATTTTTTAAATATCATTAATGTCATTTATTCTCAATATTTACTTAGTGCATGTATTCATTGCAGATCAATGTCTGGACCTTAAGTTATAATACTTTATAATCATAGAAATTATAATTTAGAAGGTATCTAAGAGTATAAAGAAGCAATCGAACCAGTGAACCACGTAGTTTACCTGCCTTAAATCTCTCTGACATAAGCATCCAGAACCTCAAATTCCTCCATCCTTCTCCTGTGTTTGCAGACTGTCTATGGACAGTCTGGACTGCTGTCTGTGGCACTGGTTCCTTCTCACCATTCTCAATGCCTCTCAGTGGTTTCTAGAACACTTCAAATCTTTTTCGTTGTTTCATTCCCACGCTGTGTTTTTAAATAACAGAAAGATTACACAGAATAACAAATTCTGCTAACCCACCAAGTCCTTCTGCCTTAGTCTGTTTGGACTGCCAACACAGTACCCCAGATTAGGTGATTTGGAAACTACAGGAAAGAATTTTTCACGATTCTGGAGGCTGAAAGTCCAAAATCAGGGTATCAGTACAGTCTAGTGAGAGTGGGGTCTTCTGAGCTGCAGACTTACTGTCTATCGTCTTGTGATGGAAAGGGCTAAGGAGCATGGTTAAAGACCTCTTCTATAGGAACGCTCACTAGTCCGTTTAGGAGGCTCCTTCCTCCTCGTGAGCTACTTACTTCCCAAAGTCTCCATCTCCTAACACCATCACACTGGGTGTTAGGATCCCAACATGCGACTTTGGGGGAAACATGAAAACATTCAGATGATAGCATCTTCCATCACACTGAAAGATAGGATCCCACCTCTGAGTGAAGAAGGGGAGAGAAACTGATAAGCAATTTCAAGCTGCAAAAATACAAGCTGGAAAAAAATTACTAAGTGATAGCAGGAAAGAAACGATCAAAAGCTCACGGTAAATAATAATCTAGGAGTAAGTTAATAATGTGACACTGCAGTGTTTACAAAACAGTTTGAATATTTGAATGCACAAAAGCATCACTTTCTCCATATTAATCAGTTCTAGTCAGATTTTCCTCAACATATACAGACTCTAATATAAGGGTCAAAAATGGAGAATTCAGGGCAGGTTCAAAACGCTGGGACCAAGATGATTAAAGCGTGCAGGCAGGTTTAATTATTGTCTTCAGTATGTAAAGGGCTCTCACACAGAGTACAGTGGCCATGGAAGAATGGCATCGAAGCCATGAATAAGGCATTGAACTCACACATTTTCTGGTTTTCTGTGTTATTGAATAATTGATTCAAACAATGAACTGGATTAAGGACTCAATTTCAAAGGTCTTTCAAAATAAGATAATTTTTTCATTACTCTGTACATAAGAAATGAATAGGTAAGATGTTTAAGTTCTCTAGTTCAGTCAGTTCTTGATTATCTGTGATTCTATACTGATTTATCACTTACTCAACCAATTTAGAGAAAAGCAACGTTTCTCCTGTACAGCTGATATTTAAATATCAGCTACTCAATACCTTATCTTAGCTCTGGGGGCTCTTCAATTGAAACGCACCACACTATTGAAATTTTATCAACAATTCTAAAATAAATTTTTAATTTTGTTAGGCTCGATATGAGCTTAAAGTTTGTCTTGAACTACAAAACATATGTACAGTTAATTTAAGGAAAATCAGTCAGATTTTCAGTGTTCTAATTCCATGTTTCTTTCTCTCTTTCAACCCTGCTGAGTCACTTTAGTGAAATAATTTCATAATGGCACAAACAAGGCAGTGCTGGAAAAAAAGTGTAATATAACTTTATGTCACCTAGAATCTTTCCTGTAGATATTTTTGAATCTTTTTTTTTTTTTCATTGTTAAGGGCAAAGGTCTCAATAAAATGAACTCCTGTAATCTTGCTATTCCCGCTTCAACATCTAACAAGCATTCCTACTGTGGGATTTTTTTTCCTCAAAAGAAGTGAAAGCAGAACATAAGTAGTTCACCAAGATATCTCCAAAAGATGCTGTGTATTTTGTCTTTTCAATGTGACAACGAATTAATATTTGATGTTCCTAAATTTCTTAATACTTATACTTTTAAACAAAATGATTATGTGAAAAGTCTTTTCAAAAAAGATAAAAATCTTCTTTATCTGATTAAAAAAATCTGATTTTACAAAGATAAACTTTCATTCTTAGAAGGTAGAAACCAGATAACCTTAGAACCCCTGAGAAAACTACTCCAAGAAAGACCAGATGAATACAGGAGAACTTGAGGAATAGTACAAAAGAGAAAAAGAGAGACTTTTAAACATTGTTGCAAAAAGTGGCTTAATAATTTTCCCATCTGCTTAACTAATCAGTAATGAGGAAGTACATGGAATATTTTACATGAAAATCTGTAGCCTTGGGGTATAAACTTTGAAAGTTTTGTAGTAATTCCTTGTGAATGTTACTCTTGAAAAAATGTTTTTTTTTTTTTTCAATTTGGCTGTTAAACATTGTTTAAAATAATTGTTTTATATTCTTCTGATACTTTGGACTTCTTTCACCAATGTCAAATAAAAGTTTACTTCTCCCAATGCCAGCATATTAAACATGCTAAGTAACTGGCTTCCCTGACGGCTCAGCAGGTAAAGAATCTGCCTGCAACGTAGGAGAAACAGGAGACGCAGGTTTGATCCCTGGGCTGGGAAGATCCCCTAGAGAAGGAAATAATGACGCACTGCAGTATTCTTGCCTAAAAACTCCCATGGACAGAGGAGCCTGGTGGGCTACAGTCCATGAGGTCACAGAGAGTTGGACACGACTGAGTGACTAAACACACGCAGACAACTGGTGGTGTTAACATTTTATGCTTATAAACCTTAAGGGAATAGAGGTTAAAAAGTGATAGAAGTTAGATAAATTTATATTAATATTTTATCAAAGGAAAACTCCACTTTCTTAATTATACATGAAAAGAAAAAGTGAAAGTTTTAGTTGCTCTGTCATGTCTGACTCTTTGCAACCTCATGGTCTGTCCATGGGATTCTCCAGGCAAGAATAATGAAGTGCATTGCCATTCTCTTCTCCAGGGGATCTTCCCAACCCAGGGATCGAACCTCAGTCTCCTGCATTGCAGGCAGATTCTTTACCAGATATCTGAGCTACCAAGGGAGGTCTATGCCTTTAGATATATTTCCTAGGTAAAAAATATCTGTCTATAGTTGTGTATATAAATATAAAATAACATACTATGGTATGGCATTTAACTAAATTATACAAGTCACTGAATTACTTTTGCTAATGTTGTTTTCTTAAGTGGGTATGAAAGGACACTTCATGGTTGCTTAAAAAGGTAGAGTACATAATACAAGTTTTCTTAAAATGTTAAACTGCCTTTGATAATGGATCTTAAGTTTCCTTACCTCCTAAGCGATCTGTTCTGTGTTTACCTTTGATAGGTTTAACCTAGAGCCTTACATGTAGTTAGTGCTCAGTAAGTATCAGTGATTACTTGGGAAGACAGAGCTATCTAAACATGCACAATCACTGTTTTGCTTTGCTTACTAAATTCAGACAGGCTCAAAAATTAAGAACTTTTGCTCTTTGAAAGACATTGTTTACAAAATGATAACATAGCCCCAAACTGGGGGAAAGTATTTGCAAAACCTATATCTGATAAAAGACTTCACTCCAAAACAAATTTAAAAACATTCACAACTCAATTAGAAGACCTACAGCTCATTTTTTAATGGAGAAAATACTTGAACAAACAATTTACCAAAGAAGATTTAAGGGTGGTAGATACACACAGAGAAAATGCTCAACATCGTGAGTCATTAGAGAAATATAAATTAAAACAGTAATGAGATATTGCAACAAATTAACCAGAATGGCAACAGTTTTTGAACTGACAATACCAAGTGTCCGTGAGGATGCAGAGTGACTGGAACACTCATTTTCTGTTACTGGAATTTAAAATGCTTCAACCAGTTTGGAAAATAATTTGGCAGTCATAAAGTCAAACACACATTTGCTATTTGAGCTAGCAGTCCCATTTCTAGGTATTTGTCCAAGAGAAATGAAAAAGTACCTGCACATGAAAACCTTAGGCTACTTTCTATAGAGGTCTTATTCATAAAGGTTACAAACTAGATAAAATGCAAACATCCATGGACTGGTAAATGGATAAATAAATCATGATACAACCATACAATGGAATTTTACTCAGAAAATAAAGGAGAAAACTATTAATATATGCATATTGACTTGGATGAAATTTAGAAGTAATACGCTAAGTGAAAAAAGTCAGATACAAAAAAAAATCTACATATGATTTAATTTGTATGCAGGTCAGGAAGCAACAGTAAGAACTGGACATGGAACAACAGACTGGTTCCAAATAGGAAAAGGAGTACATCAAGGCTGTATATTGTCACCCTGTTTATTTAACTTATGTGCAGAGTACATCATGAGAAACGCTGGACTGGAAGAAGCACAAGCTGGAATCAAGATTGCCAGGAGAAATATCAATAACCTCAGATATGCAGATGACACCTTCCTTATGGCAGAAAGTGAAGAGGAACTCAAAAGCCTCTTGATGAAAGTGAAAGTGGAGAGTGAAAAAGTTGGCTTAAAGCTCAACATTCAGAAAACGAAGATCATGGCATCTGGTCCCACCACTTCATGGGAAATATATGGGGAAACAGTGGAAACAGTGTCAGACTTTATTTTTCTGGGCTCCAAAATCACTACAGATGGTGACTGCAGCCATGAAATTAAAAGACACTTACTCCTTGGAAGGAAAGTTATGAACAACCTAGATAGCATATTCAAAAGCAGAGACATTACTTTACCAACAAAGGTCTGTCTAGTCAAGGCTATGGTTTTTCCCGTGGTCATGTATGGATGTGAGAGTGGGACTGTGAAGAAGGCTGAGTGCCGAAGAATTGATGCTTTTGGACC
>NW_011494926.1:4239327-4249186 GCF_000754665.1 Bison bison bison | reverse complement strand
CTCAATTCTGAAGGAGATCAGCCCTGGGATTTCTTTGGAAGGAATGATGCCGAAGCTGAAACTCCAGTACTTTGGCCACCTCATGTGAAGAGTTGACTCATTGGAAAAGACTCTGATGCTGGGAGGGATTGGGGGCATGAGGAGAAGGGGACGACAGAGGATGAGATGGTTGCATGGCATCACTGACTCGATGGACCTGAGTCTGAGTGAACTCCGGGAGTTGGTGATGGACAGGGAGGCCTGGCGTGCTGCGATTCATGGGGTCGCAAAGAGTCGGACAGGACTGAGCGACTGATCTGATCTGATCTGATCTGATATCACATTCTGAAATCCTCTGAAAAAGGGAGAGAAAACAGATCTGGTGGATCCTAGAAACAGCATGAGGAAGAGAACTGATTATATAGCTTCTTGAAAGAGGCTTTAGGGGGTGACAAAAAGATTCTGTATCTAAATTGTGACAGAAGTTGCATGACTGACATGCTTTTCCTCAAACTTAAGAAATTCTAAAATTTAAAATGTAATTTTTACTTTATGTAAATTGTACCTCAGTAGTCCTGACTTTTGCAAAAAGGATGCGTGTGTGAGTACATGTATATCCATGGGCATGCGGACACACACACAGACAAGTACAGAATGCCAATCAAGCAGCTTGCCTTCCCATGATGAAGATAAGTGGAAGAAAGGCATAGATCACGTGCTACAGTGAAAGAAAGGAGCAGGTCTATTTCACTGGTTGACTCTCAAGCCAATAAAAGTGAAAGTGAAAGTCACTCAGTCATGTCCAATTCTTTGTGACCCCATGGACTATACAGTCCATGAAATTCTCCAGTCCAGAATACTGGAGTGAGTAGCCCTTCCCTTCTCCAGGGGATCTTCTCAACCCAGGTGTCCCGCATTGCAGGCGGATTCTTTACCAGCTGAGCCACAATAGCAAGGTGTCCCGCATTGCGGGTGGATTCTCTACCAGCTGAGCCACAAAAGCAGCAAAGAATACTGGAGTGCATAGCCTATCCCTTCTCCAGAGGATGTTCCACTCCCAGGGATTGAACCAAGGTCTCCTGCATTGCAGGCGGATTCTTTACCACTTGAGCTATCAGGAAAGCCCATTGCTGCTGCTGCTGATGCTAAGTCACTTCAGTCGTGTCTGACTCTGTGTGACCCCATAGACGGCAGCCCACCAGGCTCCTGCATCCCTGGGATTCTCCAGGCAAGAACACTGGAGTGGGTTGCCATTTCCTGCTCCAAAGCATGAAAGTGAAAAATGAAAGTGAAGTCGCTCAGTCGTGTCCGACTCTTAGCGACCCCATGGACTGCAGCCTACCAGGCTCCTCCGTCCATGGGATGTTCCAGGCAAGAGTGCTAGAGTGGGGTGCTATTGCCTTCTCCGAGGGAAGCCCATTAGAGTGTTTCAAAAAGAACCACTACCTACAGCTGCCATTAATCAGCAGTATCCCATCTCCATCCCTAGTCAAATACCCAACATTTCACATTTTGTCTGCTTTGGCTTTTCGCTTTCTTTCCCTTTAAGTGTTTAACTGTCAAGTTGGTGCCCCAACCACCCCCACCTGTCCTAACAGGCTTCACATGCTCTTTTACAGGATCTTAAACTTAACTGGAGTCATTTTCTAAAAGGCGATAATGGAAATGTTATGGGCAGATTGCAGTGCACAAGTGCATAGTAAAGCTTTTACTTAAATGGAACCTACCCACAAAAGTACGAACCCCAACATCACCACAGCAGGCCCAGAGTGATGATGGTGGTAGAAGAAATATTATCAGAAGGATTCATTTCCATCTTCCTTTAGACCTTTTGCTGTAGTTCCTTATATAAAAATCTTTTTTTTCCTTGACCATTAATACTGATAATTATATCTGTATTTCTTAAGAATATTATGAGTTGCCATTTCTGCATAGTAGCAGATTGAATTTATTCACCTTACAGATATATTATTATCACAGATAATAACTGCAGCATGATAATTATCATTAATTATTCATTTGGATTAAGAGGCAAATAGGCTTGTATTCAAGGGTCTTCCAGAGCACCGCTCATTGTTTCCAAGCCCTGTGTGCCTGTGTGACTAATTCAGACTCTTTTCTGAGCCACTGTTGACATCTGACAGGTCCCATATGTATTTATTTGAAAATATAATAAAAAGAATAAGTGCACCATTTCCAAACGGAGTCACTAAAATAGACTTATGGTTTCTTCTTTGCCCTTTAAGTGAGGGTGTGCAATTTTCTGCTAAAACCAGGCAGTCATGAGCATTGCTTTCGTAGATGTGTATGTATTTCCTTTCTTTGCATCCTGGCCTCAGACTATTTAAGCTCAAATAAACCTATATATTTACATGAGAGCTTTTTGCAAAAAATAATAATAATAATGTGTAAGTCATATACTTTATCCTTCACTGAACAAAATGTTTTAGCATTTTAGGGTTGTTTGTGCTTGTGTTTGCAGTTGACTTAAGTTTGATATGCAAAAAGAGCCCCTGCAAAGTTTAGAAAATCTATAGAGAAATCAAGAAGAGAGAGGAGATAGAAAAAGAAAAAAGGATAATACATTTCACAAACAGGAATGCTTTTGGGTGATTTTTTAGCTAATGTACACCCAAACTGAGACATGTATGTATCCACAGAGTCTCTTTTCTTTTGTTACTTTTCTTGGTCCTATTCATCTTTTTTTCTAATCTGTCATTCATATTTATATTTTTAAAGTAGGTATCAAGTGGCAGTTTTAAGACTCTGCCAGTCGAGCTAACATTTAACACAGGATATGGTTCTTGAATGTCCTTGACATAGTTAGCAGCAGCAGCATGGTTCTTGAATGTCCTTGACATAGTTCGGACTGCCTTTTGAAATCACGGTAGAGGTGTTTTGTTTTTTGTTTATTTTTTTCATTCTTCATCTCCATTAGTGATGCAAGAGAGGGGCTTATACACTGCTAAATGTTGCTTTTTAAAAAGTCTTGTGCTTACGTTTATGTTCCCATTTGTTTTCCTTTTCGTTACGTTTGTCTGAGCTTCTGTAGGACAGTTAGCATTATCCCCATTTATAGATGAGGAAATTGAGGTGCCAGAAGATTAAGTGGTGTTTAATTAAGAGTCCATAGTGGCAGGACTAGGTCAGGAACCCATGTCTCCTGCCTCTTCATGCTTCTTTCCGCACACTACTGAGAACTGTCTGATGTGGGTGAGGGAGAAACATAGGTAAGAAGTGGTCCACATTTCAGAGCATGAAAGGACCTTGCATGTGGTGGCTGTGAGGCTCTGCTGGTGCTGTTACTCAGGGCAGCTCCTATCAGAGCTGACAACAGCGTCCTCACTATTCACCTCCTCCTGTGGTTCACACTGATAAATTCCAGCGTGTGCTTCCAAGTGTGACAGAGAGGTAATGATTAGACACTCCTTTGTGAGCAGTACACTCACGATGTTGTAATACAGGCTTATATTCTTGAGTATAAATTTCATTTTTAATCTATCATACTTATACTAATTATTAGTAGAACTTAATAAACATCACAGGCTTCTCTGGTGGCTCAGCAGTAAAGAATCTGCCTGCAATGCAGGAGATGCAGGAGATCCGGGTTCAATTCCTTGGTCAGGAAGATCCCCTGGAGGGGAAAATGGCAACCCACTTTAGTATTCTTGCCAGGATAAACCCATGGACAGTGGAGCCTGGCAGGCTCCTTTGTGTCCATGGGGGTCAAAAAGAGTCAGATACAACTCAGCAACTAAACAACAAGCAAACATTACATGCCAATAATTGCACTAAACAAATATCATACACTTCCTGCAGAGAAAATAAGTACCCAAGCAATTTTTCCTTACTTAAGAGTTATTTAGGAAGAAGGCTCAATCTATGAGAAATTGGTTTGACAATTAACAAAGCAGGAGAAGACCTTTAACACATTTCTTCTTGGGAATATGAACGTTAAACCTACTATCCATCTACTCATCCTACAAATATCTGAATACCCACTGTGGTATCCAACTCTACTCCAAGTTGTTGTTGCTCAGTCGCTCAGTCGTGTCTGACTCCCTGCAACCCCGTGGACTACCAGGCTTCTCTGTCCTTCACTATCTCCCAGAGTTTGCTCAAACTCATGTGCATTGAGTCAGTGATGCCATCTAATCATCTCATCCTCTGTGGCCCCCTTCTCCTCCTGCCCTCAATCTTTCCCAGCATCAGGGTCTTTTCCAATTAATTTGGCCCTTCACATTAGGTGGCCACAATATTGGAACTTCAGCTTCAGCATCAATCCTTCCAATGAATATTCAGGGTTGATTTTCTCTAGGATTGACTGGTTGGATCTCCTCATTGTCCAAGCAACTCTCAAGAGTCTTCTCCACCACAAGTATTGAACCGGGGTCTCCTGCATTGCAAGCAGATTTTTTTACCATCTGAGCCACCAGCTGCTAAGTCACTTCAGTCGTGTCCGACTCTGTGCGACCCCATGGACTGCAGCCCACCAGGCTTCTCTGTCCATGGGATTCTCCAGGCAAGAACACTGGAGTGGGTTGCCATTTCCTTCTCCAATGCATGAAAGTGGAAAGTTAAAGTGAAGTCGCTCAGTCGTGTCCGAATCTTAGCAACCCCATGGACTGCAGCCTAACCGGGCTCCTCCATCCATGGGATTTCCCAAGCAACAGCACTGGAGTGGGGTGCCACCACCAGAGAAGCCCCCTAGTCCAGGTACCAGGGGTATAACTCTGAATAACACAGCTTGTGTGTCTCACTCCCTTCAAGCTGCTGTAACAGAATACCATAGTCTGGTGGCTTGTAAACAAGGGATACTAATTTCTAACAATTCTGGAGACTTGGAAGTCTAAGATCAGGGTACCAGCAGATTTGGTGTCTGAGGAGGGTCCACTTCCTGTTTCCTAGGCAGCTGTCTTCTATTTGTGAGGAACATGGCAGCAGAATGAGAGAACTCTCTAGGAGTCTCCTTTATAAGGGCACTAATCCCATTCATGAGGGTTCCATCCTTATGACCTAATAGCCTCCCACAGTCCCATCTCCAAACACCATCACATTTGGGCTTAGGTTTCAGTGCACAAATTTTGAGAGGACACAAGCAGTCAGCCTATAGAACCCGGCCCTCGGGCAGTGTACATTTTAGGCAGGGAGGCAGAGAGAACATGAATATTTCACAATAGTGAAAAGTGCAGAAAATAATGTAAAGTAAGGCAGGAAAGACAGGTGTCATAGAGGGCTGCTCCTTAAGATGGGGCCATGAGAGAAAGTCCAGCTAGGGGCTGCGAAAAGTGAAATGCACAAATAGACCCAAAAGTCTATTATGACTAGACTCTGGGTGCACCCCAGGCACAAAGGCAGCAAACACAAAGAGACTAATATGAGAGAGAATTTTCAAAAGAAGAATCAGAACTCATAAAGCATCTTGCACCAGATAAAAATGTTCTCACTGATATTTAATTTGTTGTCAGCTTCTTTAATTTTCCTCTGAACATTTTTTTTTCCCTCTCTTGCTCTGAATGTGATTCTCTTCTGGCTGAGTCTCTTTGATCTGATTGTTTATGTATTTCTTTTTGGCCATGTTATGTTGACATTTCTGTCAACCCCCCTGAAATCAGATTCTAAAAATGGAATATTCTTCTAATAGTCATGATCACTTGAATATAAAATAACCTGGCACATGAAAATACAGAGCACTGAATTACAGTTGCTTTACAATTGAATTACAATAAGTTTTGATGGATTGGAGGAAGAGACCAAATTACATGTCTCTCTAGATGCTTTCCCTTTTTCTGAAAGGAATACTGACTTGAAATCAATCATACCTAAGAAAAAAGAATAGCTAAGAGCTAGAATTTCCTGAATGCCCACATTGTGCAAGGAGTTCCACTGTGCACTCATGTTATTTCTAATCTTTACAGAAACCTTATGCAGTAACCATTTTAGGGAAGGAAACTGAGGCTCAAATAGAATATTCTGAGTTTACCCCATGGTGTTTTCTCAGCTCCATAGCCTCTGCTCTTAACCATCATCTCCTATTTAGAGTTGGGAGATGGCAAGGATTTTGTCACCCATGGGTGGGGTGACAAAGATTTCTGTTTAAAACAGGAACTTCTGGTAGCAATATGAAGGGTGGATCAGAAAGGGATGAGCCTGGAGCTAAGAAAAGAGGGAGATCCTATCATTTCAGGAGAGAGATCTTAAACTAGCGGCATTGTCAGTGGTGTTGACAGGAATGATCAGCTAGCCTTTGGAGGATGCCTAAGGAATCTCCTGTCCAAAACCTGGTGGATGTGCATGGAAATGCCTCTTGAAATAAGCCATACTCTGATAACTTTATCATGTTTTCTGTAATCTTCCTATAGCAGAACACTGCCCTCTATTGCTTTCTGTCTTGTGGTTCTCAGTGGTCCAAACTATGCAGTAAAGGAAGTACTGTCCAATTTTCAGTGGGCACAGCTGTGGAGAGTTTAAAATATGCCATTGGATGACCAATAAAGAGGTCTCAACTCAATTGTCAGCCCACTGCAGGAACTCAGGAATCTCAATGGTTCTTCTAAAGCAAACAGACTTCAGTTCTCTGCCCTGACATAAGTGATAAAGAAGCTGTGATATGTTTGTACAATTGCACAATTTCAAACTTTATTGAAAATGTTAGTAACTATAATTCAGTTCCCTAATCTAAATTGCCGTATGGAATACACTGGATATATTTTTTTGCCTTGCTCTTGAAAAGATGGAATAATTATGAATATCAATGGCTTCTGTTTCCTTCATGTAAAAAAGGCTTTATATACATAAAAGTCAAATAGAGTATGAGAGAGAAATAGATACAGTGTAATAATGATAAGAAGCCATAATATCTGCATGGAGGTAGATGCAAAATTGCCACTCATTACTCGAATGGGGAGAAAGTTAGTAGGCAATTAGCAACAGCAAATGCCAAATGGAAGGATAATTTGTCAGACAACAATAAGCACAGTCTGTACCAATGAGACAGAAAGAAAGAGGAAGCAGAAGTGCCAATAAAACAAACAGAGCAGCACGGGAAGGATTATGATAGCAAAATGAGAAAATAAAACGAATCTTCCCCATTCCTCATCATAACTTCCAGCATTTTCAGTTTTCGGTTTGTTCTGGACTAGCAGTAGCAATAGCTGAGTATAGAAAAATATGGAAATAATAAGCCACATTAGGTGAAAAAAGCTTGCTTTCAGCTAACTAAACTTCACCAGGACCTGTTCACAGAGCAAGGCAAGCTCTTCTGGAAAAAAAAAAAAAAAAGAGCTATAAAAATAGAAAGCAATGATTCAGCCCTGGAAAATCAAAGAACAAATAATTATACAGTCAGAGAAGAAGGACCTGAGGGATATAGATCAGTCTGCTCAGCTATATTCAGACACATAGGAAATAATTATGGTGAAGAATTTTTTAAAATAAGAAACAATGATTGGAGACCTAAAGCATTCTAGGCCGAGTAAAATATGTCTTAGTTTCAATGATCTTTAGAGAGATTATGCTTTTATTCTCTAATCTATTTATTATGCACAGAAGCTTTCATGTGTAGATATAATTATTTGTGTGTCAAGCATACAATGATGAAGTTGCAAATAATTATATATATAAACATTTCTTTACATATTTTATATATATTATCTCATTTAATCTTCACAGTCCTTTATAAGGTTAGTACTATTATCTCATTTTCATATGTGAAGAATCTGAGCCTTAAAACTTTCATTTCTTGCTTAGAGTGAAGGTGGATTTTCAACTCAGCTCTGTCATATTGCTAAGCCTGAGCTCATAGCAATAAACAATGAAAAATAAATTACAGTTGAGATGAGCATTCTAGTGAATACCAGGAATCAGGGTTAGAGAGATTAAGTTAGAATCCTGGCTCTGTTCATGCTACTCTCCTATTTAAAATAATCAAGCAGCTTAGTTCATTTAATCCTCCCAATAGAACTATGAAAGAAGAATGCTGAGGGTGATGCAAATGAAGGTGCAAATGAAGGTGCAAATGCACCTTTTTTGTTTTGCAAATGCAAAACAAAGGTGATGGGTAGTGGTGATGATGATGGTGGTGATATAATAACGATAGTGCTAAGGAGGATGGTGATGGCTATGATAATGCCAGTGTCCATATACAGATTAGAAAAAATGAGAGGTTATGTAACCTGCTCAGAGGCAGCTGACTAAAGGAGAAGTCAAGTTAATCTTGACTACAGACTGTGATTTTAGCCACTCTACTAAAATCCCAGAACATTCTTTCCCCATCTAAGTAGCACTCTTCACATTTCAGGGGTATTAACTTTCTCTTGCTGCTTAACAAATTATCACAAGTTTAGCAGTCTAAAATAACAGTTCCCAACCTTTTGGGCATAAGGGACAGGTTTCATGGAAGAAAATTGTTCCATGGAAACGGGAGAGGGGAGAATGGTTTGTGTGAATGGTTCAAGTTCGTTACATTTATTGTGCACTTTATTTCCATTATTATTACATCAGCTTCATTTCAGATCATCAGGCATTAGATTGCAGAGATTGGGAACCCCTAGTCTAAAGCATACATTTACCATTCCCACCTTTCCTATGGATCAGGAGCCTGCGTTCAGTCCAGTTGGTCCTCTGCTCAGGGTTTCACCAGCCTACAATCTCCATTCTTTTCTGGAACTCCAAGTCTTCTTCAAAGCTCACTTGGTTGTTGGAAGAATTCAATTCCTTGTGGTTAGAGGACCGAGGTTCCTGCTTTCCTGTTAAGTGTCAGCCAGGAGCCTTTCTCAGCTTCCAGAGGTCCCCAGTATTCTTTGCCATATGGCCCACTCACAGACCCTCTCTCACCATGGCAGCCTATTTCCTCAAGGCCAGGAGACAAATCTCTCTGACTTCTAGTCTCCTGTAAAGAGCTTGCCTTATCAGGTCAGTGCATGCAAGAGAATCTCCCCTTTAGTTAACTGGAAGTTAACAGATTAAGAGCCTTAATTACATATCTAAAATCCTTCCACCTTTGCCATATAATGTAATATAACCACAGGAGTAATAGCCTATCACCCTTGCCATATTCTATGAATAGAATTATATCTATTCAAGATATATTATATCTATATCAAGTTACAGGTCTTGATCTCACTCAAGGAGAAGGGATTATACAAAGCCATGATTCCCTGGAGGTCATCTTAGAATTATTCCTACTATGTCAGATTTAACATTTCTTCATTTAGGAGTTCGTTGCTGTTCCCTACAACTGAATTACTCTCCAACTCACATGTGTCTCCCTGTAGTTTGCCATCATAAATGTATGCCACACTATTACAATGACTTATTCCCCATTGGATGTCAAGCCCTTATGTCCAGAGATTTTATCTTGTTCATCATGATATACCCAGCATTCCTCTCAATTCCTGGCATCTGGTCGGCATGTGATGAACAGGATAGATTATTATTCAAATAGCATTTCTTCAGAAATATTTAGTGCCTGCCAATAAATAAGGTTTGTGTGTCTTATTATCTTCTTGGATTTTTTACACAGTTTTCATATTCAGCCAATATTTTCACAGACATATCTGATAACTCCAAAGTCTACATTATACTAACAAATAACAAATATAACAAATGTGTAATAGTCTTCAAATCATCACCAGTAGCAGATTACTGATTTATTTAATTTCTCATTGGTTTCTGGTAGAGGTATTCTCGTCCTTCAAATGTGAATTACATCTTGTAGCTTAACAATGTATTATTAAGAAAGCAAAACTTCAAGTTAAGTCCTTCAATAGTATATAAATGGATAAAGACAAAAGATTTACCTAATTAAAGAGAAAAAATAGTCATAAAATTCTATTAGAATTTTTTATTCTAAAAAATATAATTTTATATTTATATATAA
>NW_011494926.1:4238221-4239227 GCF_000754665.1 Bison bison bison | reverse complement strand
TATTAAATATATATAAAATATAAATAAATAGATATAATATAAATATTTTATTTTATATTTTATAATAGTATCATATTATTATTATTTAATATTATTAAATTCTAAAGAGTTAAATGAAAAAAGTACAAACCATGGAAGTATTATACTACCATAATGTTTTAAGATACCTACAGGCAAGGAAGTCTGTGAGGAAAACAAAATGGGATATTTTGTAACAAAGTAGAGGGCAAAGGTGAGGCAACAGAAAATAGTTCCACAGGGCAAGAAATATTTTCAGGCCCCAAGCCATAATTCCACCATGCTTTACTTTAGATCAGCTGTTCAACACTACACTGGAAACAATAAACTGATATTTATCATTTACTTCAAAATCTACAATGCTGCATTTCTACAGTCATAGGTAATAAACTCCATGTATCCCTTGAATAATATATCTGAAATACATCTAAACTTTATCACAAGCGGAGGCAAAGAATCACACAAGTATTTTTTTCAAGTTGTAGTTGAAACTCCATGAAGTTTGAACTATTTGTTTTATTTTAGCCTTTACGTATGTAAAGAACTACAATGTGGACCATATTTTGAGTCTTCTGCCCTGTTTCTGGAGGGGGTCTATCACTGGGATAATCACAAATACGTGTCAGCTCTCTAATTTTTAATATTTAAGACTGAAAAAGACTTGCTCAGAATTTGGAAGCCATTCAAACTAGTGCCTACAGCAGTCTTTTAAAAAAAGTTCTAAGGAGACTCTATAACCAGTTTATTGCTCCATTAAACATAAGTAGATCTTTCCCTGACATGACTTCAGGATCCTCTATTAGTGAAGGACTTAGCTTCAAAATTCCCAAAGAGAAAGCTTGTAAATCATGCATGAAAATAAATATAAGTTCATGTGCTGTAGACTGCTCAGAGGGATGGGGAGGAGGAAAGGATGGAGAAGAAATATTTGGTCCTGTAAAAGTCAGACACTATGTAAATGAAAAGAAGAAACTGGGTCTAAAATAAG